>NW_028301558.1:1232500-1400000 GCF_042242905.1 Orbicella faveolata | reverse complement strand
TCCAGAATTTTGATGTGTAATTTGCACTGGTGTTACACTTTTTGCACTGATGTTACACTTTTTGCACTGGTGTTACACTTGAACTGCACTGCTCTTAGCCAATCAGAATCGAGTAATTTTTTCATGTGTATTATTAAAGGAGTAATTGTGCAAGTAATTTCAAAATTGGCTGAGCACAAAGCGCAAGGCCGATTTGAAATTACCAGCATGATTACTCTCTGCACTGTACAACATGAGGTCCAATTACTAATTAATCATATATATATATATAACAAATTTCGGAGTTAAAAATGTCTTTTGAGAAATTCTTTTGAGCGAAAACGTCTATAGCACTTTTCGTAAGTAACTGTAAGAACTGTAAGAAACATTGCGAAGGAAGCCATTAAAGTGCATGTAATTGATGTGCGAATCATGTGGGTATCCAATTACAAGTATCCAATTATAAACAGTTCAAATTGGATACCTGTAATTGGACACCCACGTGATCATGCACCGATTACGTGACGAATAGGTACGTGGAGAACCAATCACGATAGAGAATTTTGCTATCGACGCGATTAATATTTTAATAATACACCATGTAGTTACCCCACGCAACCCACAGGTGTAACAGAATGATTAGGTTCAGCTTTCTTTGTTTCTTCTTTCTTCATGTAATTGGCTTCAACAGAATCTTCATCAACAGTCTTTGTAACTCTGAAAAAGCAATTAAAATATTCTGATTTTTTAAAAACAAATCAGTCAGAAAACAGAATTTCACAGAAATGCCTGTTACCTGGGTGGCCTGTACAGTGTAATGTGGTTAGCTGAAAGCCAGTTCATGATGAAAAAATTAATCAGGAAAAGAGTCAAGAATGAAGGGTAAAAGTATAAATTAAAAATTAAGCCAAACTGAGAAGTTATAACACTGATGTCCTGTATGTATAACTTTGCAAATTTTGTGACAATTTGCAAAATAATTTAAATTATAAAAGCACATGCAATTTCCTGATGTTTTCAAGCATGATCTAGGTTTTCATTATCATAACTTCTTTTTACACAAGAAAATAAAGTGATAATAATCTGTAGTACACACAATGATCACAGTTTTGGGTAATACCTTGTCAGTTGTTCTTGTCTAATTTCAGAAAATATCAATACCCCCAGTTCACTTATTAAAGTAGGCTGTTGGAAAGTCCAGTATAGAGAAAGAGAGGGAGAGAGAGGGATTTCAAAGTTATAAGCTCAACTGAAATTTTAGGGAGGGGTGGGGGTGGGGGTGGGGGTGGGGGCTCCAAAAAAATAAAACCCTTTTGTAGGAGGGATACACAGTAATACCTTTTTCAATCTGAACAGCAGTTTATAAAATTGGTACCTTTAACTACATGTAATAACTCCAAACTAAAATATCAGGTGTCATAAACAGGAATGGAATAGAATGTTCCAGAATAACATGGAAGGACACCAGAATAGCACCAGAATGGACCAAAAAATGATCGTGAACACTCCTGCATTAATGGAGATGAAAATGAACCGGAATAGTCATGATAGTAGCAGAATGACATCAGAATGACATGACTAACACTGGAGTAAACTGAAATGATACTGAGAGGAATCACAAATCTTGGTGCAAGTTATAATAAGGAAAATTATTAGGTAAGGCCTACATGACTCCTGCTGCTCAATGTAGTTTCTTTGCCTTTAGAATATGGATCCCAAGAGTGTGTCCTCCAGTGATTTTCTCTTTTGTATGAGACAATAATTATATATTTAAATTTTCTCCAGCTTCTCATCAGTCTGGAACCCTAAATCCTTGTATCTGATTGGCTAATCACATGCACTCCAGTGGTCCTTTTTTCCCATCCAGAACCTGAGTACTGACCACTTCAAAATTTCAAACTACATGTACGACAACTTTTCAAGCTTTTTGTTACCCGTAAAACAACCAAAAATGTAAACATTCAACAGTCAGATAATTATGCAAACAGTATTGCTTTCTGTGCCCTAAATGTCACATACAGGGGTACCCAAAATTTGAACTGAACCACTTTAACTGAACAGCTTTAAGTGAAGTTGTCAAAATTGCTTATTGTGATACTGTTCTCCTGTCATTCTGGTTCATTCCAGTACATTCTGGGTCATTCTACAACATTCCATTCAGTTAGTGAATGGTGAATGGTAAATGTAAAACTTTGTGAAAATTCGAGAATAGATATTTTTTCTGCAAGCCTGAGACATTTTGCCTTCTTCAATTGTGAGACCAAGATTTCAAAGTGTTTTAAATGTGAGCTTGAAACATTCAGAGTTCAGGTTCTAAGACACTCAGATGTAATTTTTTTTAAGAAAAACCAAACAAACATACAAACAAACAAATAAATCGGTACTTTGAGACTTAAATAACTATAGCCTTGCATGAATGCAAGACTATGAGACAGCAGTCACCATCCCTTAATTTATCTTATGATTCTTGACATACTTACATAACAGCTTCACCAGCAAAATCATATGTTTTGGTGATGGACACTTTTTTGCCAGAGCTAGAGGAAGGCTAAATTCAACAAACATGTATCAGCAAAGTGTTAGCATTATTTGGGGTTAGTATTTAGACTTCGTGTGTTCATACATAGAAAAGACAAGGCTCCAAACAAGCAAGATTACTAATTTTCACAGGCAGTGAAGGAAGGTGTTTTTTTCTCAGAGTCCATATTTCTGCAATATTGCTTACAGTATTTGATGAGGAACTTTACTGTACACAACGGACAAAATAGCTTATAAACCCAACTACACAACATTACCAAAGTATGAAGCTTCAAGGGGAGTAAGGATGGCACAGTGGTGAGAGTGCTCACCTCCCACCAAAGTGTCCCAGGATCAAATCCCGAACCCGGCATCATATGAGGGTTGAGTTTGTTGTTGGTTCTCTACTCTGCTCCAAGAGGTTTTCTCCGGGTACTCCAGTTTTCCCCTCTCCTCAAAAACCAACATTTCTAAGTTCCAACATTCAATCCTTGAATGCACAGGCATTTCTGACTGCGTTCTTGTGAACTCCTTGGTGCTCCGTAGGTAAACAAACTACATATTTACATTACATATTTCATTAACAAACAAATGTATGTGCTCTTCTCCTAAAATTTAATTTAAATACATTAATGGTATTGTTCCTTAACAAAAGCAACTTAATGGTGGCAACTTGCAATTTAATCAGGAACCATTACTCCGACTCAAACAACTTGTTGTTTGATGACGTTTATGAGGGAACACTGCCTTGCATTTGGTTACTCATTCAACATCCTGCAATTTCATGACAAACCTCACTTGTGTCCCCAGCACTACCAGCTAAATGTCTGACAGCAGGTGCTGGTTTGGACAAGAGTATCAGTGAGCTGGTCACATTTAAAGGTGTTCAAAAAACCAAGTTTGGGGGACGTTTACTGATAAACAAGAATTAATTTTAATAGACTAATAATAATATCAAATAGTCACAGAATGCATTTTCTCATTCTGTTGTTACTATTGATCAAACTATCTTTGGTTTTAACAATAAACATTGAGAAAACCTCTGGGGAATCTTCACAGCAAAAGTTCCTTGCAGCTTGCATTTCATGTTGTTCATATCACTTTGCAGAACTGATAAAATTCATGCTTGAAAGTTCTTTGAGCTTGCTCTTGTGCTTACTCTCAAATGGAAATTCCCAAAACAGAAATAAATCCTTCAACAAAAAAATAAAAATAGGCCCAGAAAAGAAATAAATAACCCATCTCTGTATACGAGAGGAAGAAAAAATGGAAAGGCTCTAGGTTTGGTCAAGAGCCCTTGACATGCATTGAAGAAATGGAGCAGTCTCCAAATACCCTTGGTGTCTTTCCCTTCAAAGCTTAGAAAGACAGAAAACATGTCTGCAATGCGATACTTTTCCTGTGAAATTCTGATCCATATTCATTGATGCAAGAAGGTCCTATTGCTCCATTGGTCTAGGGTTTCCTGAGATGAGATATCTTCCAGCGTCAAACAAGCTAAAATCTTCCATTTGATGTTGGGAAAGAATACATCAACTTTGAGCAAATTTCTAGGGTGTGTATTTGTGTAATAGATTTGATGAATTTTTGTGAAATTGTGCCAAAACTTTCCAGGGATATAGACAAATAGGAAATTTTGATTTTTCAAACATTTTTTCCTGCAGCACCATTAATATGCAATATGTCTCTCATATTCTTAGCTACTTCAACTTTAGATGCGGTTATCTACACTTGCAGACAACCAAACAGGATATTGAAAAAGCCTTGACACTTTACTCTCATAGTGCCTCCTTCCACCTAGGTATCTAAACAGGCACTGCAGAAATAAAATGCTGGGGTAATCCTGTGATGCACTTGTATCCCATTTGTGGGGGTGGGGGGGGGGGGGGTGGACTGGTAGAAATTCTCCTAGTTCTTTCGTGCCACTGAAACTAGAAACAAGGGCCAGCCTGACAGGTCTCTTGGCTCGTATGAAGACTTTACCTACCTTTTATGAACTTTTTGGTCTCTTCCATAGAAACCATTAATAAAAGCAAGAAATAAACAAAGAAAAAGAGTTATAAATACAGCGGTTATGAAAACAGCAGACAACATTCCTTACAATGAGATAGGGGTAATTTCAAATGATTTTCACCTTTGCACTAAAAAGGGAGAAGTGATGTTACTTGACATATAACTGCTGTGCTTGGGCAAATGATAGACTTTCTCAACGTCCTTCATGATTGCAGGTAGTCCCAACCTGGAGGACTTTCTTCACCTGCAACATGCCCCATTTGCAGGAGGAATTTTCCTCCAGTGCCATTTAGCCAATCAAAAGCATGAATTTCTAACTGAATGTTAGTCATATATGACAGGGAAAAGTGTGACTGCTTATAGATTATGGCTGGGTCAACTACATTGATTTTGAACATCTACTAATGTCCACCTCTCTACAACATTTGGCCACCTCTCTATGATGGCCACCTTTTTTTTTGGTTCCAGCAGATGATCCATACATTTACTCTTATTTCAACCTCTCTACAACTGCCACCTCTCCACAATGGCAACCGCCACTACAATGCATCCCATCTGCCAAAATAACCTCTTAACAATGACAACCACCACTACAACGCATCCCATCTGCCAAAATAACCTCTCCACAATGGTCAGTTACTAATCGATGACTCATGAATGGTGAATACAAAACCAAATTTTTATTGTAGAGGATCGTACTGTGCATTGTCTGTCTCTGTTTGGTTTCTGTCTTAATGATATAATTATTTTGATTGTGTTACATAAATACCTACATATGCTACAATAAGCATTTTTTAATGACAAAAATGTTACACACCAAAAAAGGACAGGTGTCATATGACACACCTGTATGGCACTACTTCCCAATAACTGCTACCTCTCTACAACATCACTAGTTCGTCTGTCCCTAAGGTGGTCATTTTAGAGAGGTTTGGCAGTATCACTTGGCTTTCATTTGACCTTGATCAATAGTTTGTTATCAAGAGATGAGCTGGGGAGCTGGTGCCTTTATTATGGGTGAAGCTGGGCACCAATTCTGGCACAGGAACCCTGTGTGTAGCCACCACCGAGTAACCATCACACTGAGCCAGTCAGTGCAATACTTACCAAATACAAATATACAGAGTTAGCTTGAATTAAGCCTTTTGATTCTTGAAAAATCCACATACCGGTAGCTTAGATGGCTAAATTAATAAGCTAGGGGAATATCTTTTAGTGATCTCACCATTTGTGAAAGAGTTGCTATACTAGAAGAGTTTGATGCCATCATCCCTGTGTCCCTCTTGAAAGCAGCCCATAGATCTTCTTCTTTTTCTTTCTTGGCAGCTATTTCTTTTTGTTGTTTTAATAATATCTCCTCTTCTTCTAAATCTTGTTTGCTTCCCTCATCCTCATCCTCTGTACTACTGTGATCAGCGTCATCTAGTTTAATTCCACCCTGTTGTCTAACAGATGTTAACAGTAACATACGTAAAAATGGAAATACTACCTAACATACTAATGTACTAAATTAGGAATAATGATGTAAAAAATACAATATTATGTTATTGAAACCTACATGATGTAGAAGTACATCAAGTACATGTTAGTAAGAATGAAAATGTAAGATTTCAATCTAACCAGCATTATGATCCATCAAATGTTTTCGCTCGCACACGATTGGTCTAAACATGTCATGTGACCGAATATTCCCCAGCTAAAACTGGGGAGTAGCCGAGGATGTTCCCCAGTTTTCAAAACCGTGCGTGTTGCTAAAAATATTTGAAGTATAATAAGCACATTAGCCTCCATTTGGCACAAAAATATGCTTAGAGATTTGTCCTTGAACATTATCTGTTCCTCGAAGCTCACAGTTTTGCTTCTCAGAACAGATAATGTCTGCGGACAAATATCTGAGCATATTTTCGCACCATATGGAGACTATTGGTTATATATTATCCTAGATTATGTTAAATGCAACATTTTTACCTATATGTAAAGATGTGTGAACTGGATTGAGTAAGCCAGTTGATGGAAAGGACAGAGAAGGGATAAAGAAAAAGGCTGGCAAGAAAAGTGGAAACAATGGCAGAATTGATTATAATATTGATACAATCAATAAATTGAAATGCATGGTTGATTGGCCTGTTTCTAGTGCTACAACAGTGGAAAAAAAAGCCTTTGAAACAGAGCAAGCGTTGGCCAAATATCAGTCAAAGGTCAGCTACTAAATCTGCCACCAATTGACTGTGGCAATCGCAGGCTGATATGTCCGGAATGAGGCAATGATAAGACTTGCTTTATGATTTTTGCTGGGAATCAAAGGTGAAGAGTCTGTGTCATAACTTTTAAGATACAAGTGTAAACATATATAGCAAGGAGACGCGAGTAGACCAATGAGATTAGTACTTGTAAAAAGTTACTTTAGGATAATTTGGCTCGCAAGAATAATTTTAATATGGAATAAAAAAATTAATTGGTCCATGAAGGTTTTTACAACAATAACATCCTTTATTTTACCCTTCTCATTACAAATTGACTAAAATTAATTAACGTTATAATTAAATAAGGGCACTGGCAACCTGAAAGAAACAGTGGGTTAACCAATAATGCCAGGTTGCCAATTTACAAGCTGGATATGCATAATATGGTGGGACAGACACACACTACACAACATACACAGACACATACACAACTATACAGTATGATATACACCAGAAAAACAAAGAAATGAGAAGCAGAGATCACACCTATTAACCATATCCTAAAGTATATAAATATGTTATACATAAACTAAAGTGAGAAGCAAGATACATATACACTGTAGTTAAGGCATGGCAAAGACAGTGATAACATTTCAGAGTGCAATATAGAGAAAACCCAATGTTTGCCTAGTAGCTCTCTGAAACAGGTTTTTATTTTATTTTGTGTCAAATATCATTCTAATGAATGTTGGACTCCATGACCCCAAGTTGAATACAGTGTATGAGTTGACAAATAACAAATAATATTATGTAATATGTATCCAACAAGAGCGAATGGAGTAATTGTTTAATAGACTGGATGATGTGAACATTTTACATTTGATCTAAATAAAGCAATGGTCTCAAAAGGGAGGGAAAGTTTGACAAGCATTGCTCACTTTTTGAGTTGAATGAAGCAGACCAGAAAAGCAAGTGAGACCGACACAATTTTTTTCTGAAATATTCTGCCCATAATCACCTCCAAAGCTTGAAAAATGTGGCAAACAACAAAAGGTTTATGACAAGATCTTAAGTAGTGGCATATTTGCCGTACTTTATATGCCTTGTTCAAGTCAAATGAAGCAAGAGTTTACTTGTTTACATGGCCGTCAACATCAAGACTACATATTGTGCTGTTCAGAATTGATCAAGTTTACTGAAGTATAAAAGGACAGGATTTAATATTGCAAGGAAACAAACTTCACAGGAGTGCTCAGATTAATTTTATACTGAAAATCTGTTTTCACTAACTGAACTGGAATGATAATGAGTCAGTTTTTAGTTCTTCCTGTGATTTTTTTGGCTCCTTTTTGATTCATTCAGTTGCTTTGCTGAACATTTACAAGACCTTTCAATTAATAAAATTTAATATTTTATGTGAATCTCTAGGTAGCTGAGTTAGTTGTTACATTTTGTGGCTTAATGTAGATTCCAGGATGGCATCACTGGCATTGTCTATTATTTATTATTGTATTTTTGTAACAGAAAACTCACCAAAATAATGTGCTGCTTTCAGCAATTTTTTTCCTGACAGAGCTTTCCTTTACTAGTAAAAATATTTTACACCAAGTGACACTTGCTGTACTCATTATCTTATGATTCTTCTTTCTCTCACTGAGCTTCTATATTAAGGAACAATCTCCTGATATCTTACATATGTATGTATTTCCTATGTAAGGTCAAACACAGGCATACTTTTGGCTGGTAACAGGGATTCAGTGAACTAATGTAGAAAGCTAGAAAATTATCAACAATCATCTGATGTTTACAATTTGATAACTCTCATTAAACCACACTGAAACATTTTCAATACATCAAATTATTTCATTTAGTGTTTTTTTCTACAGTGAGTAGTTATGCAGATTATATGGTAAGGTTCATGAAGTGAAACTAGAGAAACAATTTCGGTACAAACAAAACCAACTGAGATGTAAAACAGCTCAAGGACATAAAATGACAACTGGTGATTACACATTTGGTGGTGGCTCTAGAACATGCACAGATTGAACCCACGCAACAAGATACTTAGTAATAGCCCTTTCAACTTGGTAATTATTGTAATAAAAAAAATTAGTGTGATTGTTTTTCCACCTTTTTCTTAATATATTAAATACATTTGACAGAATTAATGAATAATGCACCAGAAAGGTGGCTAATTATGTTCTAAGGTCTGAATGGCTCTAGAAATCTTCATTTGGTGCGACTGGTATCCATGTGGTAGAATTGAATAATTATTTCTAATATTGAAAAGAACTAAGCTTTGTTCCCTTGTAATCTGTAACTATGTAAATGGAGATATCTCTTAGACACAAGTAGTAATTGATGCATTCCAGTAGGAAAAAAGTCTAACTTAATGAAGTTGAATTATGATGATAGATTAGCTATGCTTCAAGTATTTTTACCTTATTCTAGTCTTTGTTATGGCCCTTTTAGCACTGACTTTCTGTTTTTCTTCATCTCCACTATCTCCTTCATCACTGTCATATTCTTCTGTTAATCAATGACAACTAAAATTATATATTACAATCATTTCAAATAAGTGTACATCCAACATAAAAACTAAAGTTAGATAGGAATTGACCACCTGGCACAAGTTCATTACAAATATCAGGGACCCCAAAGGGGGAGGGCTGGGGGGATTTAGCCACCCCCTCCCCATTTTTTAAAGCAAAAAAGAAAAGATATGATTCAGAACTGAAATATGTATTTCATTGTACAAAAGTTGGATTTGACACTGAATTAAAAAAACTGGATGACAAATTATTAAGGTTGAAACCCTGATAATTCCTCAGAAGTGCATTGCACGTCCATACTGCATATGATTTTTGTGTCATTAGCATACACAAAATCAAGAGATTTCCTTCAAGCTAAGCTTGGCAGGGAAACAAATGCTTATTTTTAGCTCATTCATTGTGTCATAGCGCAATGGATGAGTCTTATGGGGGCTAAATATGGACAGGAAGGGTTCAACCATAGATGGAAATACACATGTGCAAGAATTTAAATGTTTCTACAAACTAATAAATAAACAAATAACATCAAATCACAATTTCAGGACTTCCAAGTGTGCAACATGGATCAAGAAGTCGAAATCTTCCAACCCAGGGGACCCAGAATGATTTTTTTGACACGCTCGCCTGCACAAGGCAGGCCACAAAACTTGCCTCGAAGAGGTAGATTGAGGCAGCCATTATTGGAAGGTCCCTTGTTTGTCGCAGATGTGCCGTGACATCACGTCACACACTATGTTCACAATGTAGCATGGATAAGAATGGAATGAGCACACCTTCAAGATGGTGTGGTAATGTTGTTACAAAATGTTATTGGAAAATGAGCCTTTATTCTGTCTTGAATGATTGAACAAACCGCAAACTACAAGAAAGCAACAACAGATTTTCAAATTTTGAATATTTTACACTTTTTTGTTTTCCATGTTGGTAAGTAATCAATACTTTGCTATTGTGCTTTTCCTTTGGAGCTCTTCAACATACAATGCACACATCAATAATAGCAGCCAAGATAGTCACACTAAGACATTTTCTGAGCTCCACCAGTTTTGATCCAGACTCGAGGTTCGCTCATATCAACCGCTTTACAATCTGCTTTACAAATTACTTTACAATCTGCTGAAAAATATTTGCAATACAAACCAATCTCTCGTTAAAAGTGCTTGAGATGGATATTAGCAGGACTTAACTAGTCTCGACCTTGATTATTCCGGATGTCACAAAAACCTCATCCAATAATTGTGTATAATTTGTGTCAACAGAAATTCGAACTTAAGGCATGAAGGAGTAGAGCAGTGTCAAAAATTCCCACAACCCAAATAAAGCGTCTTCTCCAAAAGAGTACATAAGCTGTAACTAAAGTACTAAAACATGTTCGAAAAGTTGTGCCACAGTCATCAAAGCTTCATGCATACTTGCGCAAAAAAAGTGCATACCATAGGTTAAATAATAAATTTAATTTGTGGAATGTGTGATCATAAGTATAAATCAGCTAGAGAGCAGAAGTTGAACCTCAATAAAAAAGATTATCAACCTATATCACTGCTGTCCAAAACAACAAAGACTGTTTGCTTTTTGTACAAACAAGAACACGAAAACACAAAAAGTCAGTTGCCTGTGTTTATACTGATGAACTTGGTTTAAAGAAATAATAATATACATGAAAATTTTTTTCATGTTTATACTATTAATAAGTAATCATACAGTTTTTCTCGTTCAATTTGGACTTAATTTGGAATTAAAGCTGAAATTGCACTCACTGAAGCCGCTTGTGCAATTTCAGCTTTTTGAAAAACTCACTCGTGCAAATTAATTCCAAATTGAACTCGAAACTGCATGATTACCTATACTTTAAGTGCTCCTGTGTACAAATACTATGGGTAGTTCATTGCATAATAGCATTAAGATGTAGAGGAGAATCCTGGGCCTTTCACTCAAACAAATAATGACAAGAATGCTCCATGTGCCAAACAGGTCAATTCAGTTTCACTATTGGAATCCAGATTATCTGAACTTGGTAGACTTCTAGTCAATGTATTGGGAGATGGAAACTGTTTAATGTAGAATAATTAACTACTTGTTTGTAAATTCTCAGATTATAACACTACTCAGTTTCAATTACCATTTTGCTGTTCATGTTTTTATCTCATTTTGAAAGAAAGTTATCTTGTATTAACTTCAATTATTTACGTGAATGTGGCAATTATACCAAAATAACCACACAACATTCCACCCTACTTTTCTAATCCTAAGACATTGTACATTTTGATAATGCATGGGGATACTCCTGGGATTCAGGAAAGGGGGGGCTGTTCAAAATTGGGCTTCAAAGCAGGGGACATTGGCCAAAAAATAGGCTCCAAGTAATTACTATAAAGTGTACTATAACGGCATGAATAATGTGCATTTCCAGAACAACACAATGAGGCAAAGTAACCCATTACACCCAAAATGCCATTTCTGAATTTCTGAAGATTTAAATTTTTCCCAGGGAGCATGCCCATTAACCCCCACCTCTGTCGTTTGTTACTTGAATACAGTTAACTCACACTATCATAATGACCAATCTAGAAGCAGTGCTTAGGAAATTATCAGCAGCCGGGCTAAGGCTGAGACCAGAGAAGTGCTTGTTCAGGGTGCCAAAAGCCACCTATTGTCAGTGGTTATGTGATAAACAGGAGTGGTTTTTAGCAGATAAAAGCTAAGGTGGAGGCCATTCAGTATGCCCCAGCACCTGAAAACATCACACAGCTGAATGCATTGCTGGGAATGCTAAATTACCACGGCTTCCTGCCAGATATTGCCACAGTCCTTCAACCAGTCCATAAACTACTTAGAAAGGGCAAAACGTGGTGCTGGAAGAGAGAGTAGCAAAAGGTATTTGGAGAGTCAAAGAAACTCCTGCAGTTTGCAGAACTCCTTGTTCATTTCAAGCCAGATCCAGAACTGATCCTAGTAGATCCTAGTAGAAGTACTTATGAGGTTTAGAAACTTGATACCTATTGCAGCCAAATTAAGAGTTTTTAATATTTGCGACCTCTCACACGAAAACGTACACTACGGCTATCCGTTTGAATGCCTAAAAACCGTTCACTTTCCATTTGCCATCCATTTGTCATCCATTCGTGATTGATAGGATGCCGTTCGAACAGATTGGATCATCCGTTCAGAAAAATTTCTAGTCGTTCGAACAGCTACTGCTACCCGTTTGAAAAAATCTTCATCCCTTCAAACAGCTGAGGTTATCAGTTCAAATAAAATCTTCACCCGTTCAAACGGCTGAGGTTATCTGTTCAAAAAAAATTGTCATCCTTCGAATGCCTGAGGTCATCCGTTCAAATAAAATCTTCATCCATTCAAATGGCTAAGGCTATTTGTTCGAAAAACTGGTTATCCGTTTGAAAAAATGGATATCCCTATTTTTTCGCTTGCATTTTTCGTGCTGCACTCCAACTAACTTAACCAAACAAACTTTGAAAACTTGAAACTCAGACTCTAAAGGGCCATTGGAAAAGACGTTCTTTCTTTCTCTTTGGAAAACTCAAATCTGGAATATTACAATAAATCAAATCGATTGACGAGGTATTACCAAAAGACAGACAGGACATAATATTATATATAATATTATATATAATATAATATTATTGAAATATTTGTCTTGACACCTGTGCCTTCTTTAAAATTTATGAATTTCCTGGTACACCTTGTCCATCTGGGGGTTAACTGTTGCAGTACAAAATTTTGTGTTGTGTACTGTTGGCCACAAGAGTGTTTTGGTTGGCTATTATGGACTGATAAGTTATGCCAGCAATGTTTCCAAAAGCTTTGATTATGTTCAGGATTCATAATTTTGCTGATATGAGTGCTCATGGAGTTATAGAACCCTCACAGGTTCACCCAAAGTTCCACTCACAGGATTCACTTGTAAATAAGGCTCACCATCCAGCCCGCTGGAATTTATCCCCCCCCCCCCCCCCCACTGTGAGCTTGAAGGATCTACAAACAAATGTGTTAGAAGTCATAGACTCTTTGTATTCACATAGTTAAACCTACATGTACCTAAGTTGTTTCAAACAGCTACTAGCAATGACTCAGTTACATGTGTACTGACTGCAACAAGTATCAATTGAAGAAAGGTCAAAGTACATTTCAATGCATTACACTGTGACACTACTTTGAAAAGTCAAAATGTCTGAAAATCGATATTGTTCATTGACAAATCGATTTGATTACATCTGGGATGGGTGAGTGACAATTGGCTGGATTGGCTGGCGATGTTCAAAAGCCCTGTCAAAAGACGGCTGCGAGGTCGAAGGCTGCGAGTCTTGGGAAAAAATCTGCGAGCCAAAGGGTGGAAACAAGACATTCCCATACTGAGAATAATCAGGTGAATAGTGCAAATTTGTAAAATTTAGTATGGGTTGAAATGCGCCATAAGGACCAGATCAAATGTTTGTAGAGAAAACCACTGACTAAAATTTTGAACCGATAGCTGTAGCTAGCTGTGCACACGCGTTGTCTTTGAAGAATTGCAAAAATCCAATTTTTGCCAGTATTTCAGATTTGATTGACGTTGCGACAGAAGAAAAACAAAAAAATGTTATTTAAGGCCATTAGACAAGATATGACCAGCTTCAAGGCAGGACATCGGCTTTTTTGATCTTAAGGTCCTTCGGACATAGTTATGTCTGGTCGGAACAAAAGGGTCGCACTTGTCGCAAGCACGCGATGACAGATTTTATGTCCAATGTAGACACCAAAAGCACTAGTGTGACCGCTGCCATATTCAACAACCAAGGGGACCGCGGACAGCATCGATGGCATTTAAAGCTTTTTACACTTGCTTTACTTGAATGCCGGTCCGTCAACCGTGTTTTCGCGAGCCTTATGCTTTCAGAGTGTTCCGGTATTGTAAAACTGCTCCCGAATATGTCCTACAAAATTTATTCGAGTGGAAGGGTATTCTGCTACCAGGCAAGCACTTGATAAGCTGATCAACACATCTGAAAACATCGAGCGTGTGCCAGAAACTTCAACAGTCGACCCTGACTCCTTTCGGAGATCCCCACAATACAGACACCTCTATATTTAGGACAGTTCAATCAGTCCCCACGAAACCAGAATTCATATGAGCTTAAATCACTTCCTTCATATAGCACAGGCACTCAGCTGGTTCGACTCGGTGAAAGCCCGACGTTTCGGGTTTGGCTCTTCTTCGGTGCAAAATATTCTTATACCCTCGCAAAAAGCCGTCCAAGTAAATAGAAGTTTGTAAATTTTCAGTTAAACGTAATTTCAGAAGCAAAGTGCCTGCTTACCTGGTACATAATCCTCGTCTTCCTCGCCGCTGCTACTGTCGTGTTCTGAGCCAGACATCTTTTCTCTGACACTTGTCCCTCCTTACATGACGTGTTGGAGTAAATCCAGAGAATACCCTGGCGACGAGTAGGTCGGTCGATCAAGGAAAACATGTCTGGGAATTCTGCTGATATAACTTGTGCCTTTGTTATCATAGGAGGGGGAATTTCTGGTGTTTCTTGCGCGGAACATTTATCATTATTGTGTCCAAAAGAGACCATTGTTCTTATTACAGCAACTGACGTAGTCAAAGCTACCTGCAACCTCAAGAAGTTTGGTAAAACATTGGAAGAATTTGATGTTGAGGAAAGATCAGCTTCATTAGTGTTCAAGGACAGTCGTAATGTTGTCATTGTAAAATCACTTGTCACCGCCTTTGACCCTGAAGGTAGGCAGACACAATCTAGTATAGAAAGATACCTATATAGAAACTTTATTAACTTGTCAATACCTTATTGTGTGGGAAATCTCATACTATATCAAACACCAGGGGTAGTTACTCGATAAAAATCGATATCGGAAAACCACTCGATAACTCGACAATAATCGATAAATTGAAATCAAGTGTTATCGATGATATCGGTCACTCGAAAAACTCGATACTCGCATGCTTGCTAGGTTCAAAATTATCGATTTTATCGGATCTATCGATCAATGCGTTTCCTTAGTTTACGCTTTAAGGTGGCTGAACACAGTTTTCGGTACCTGTGTTTCATTCACCCTTTTCTCTAAGACCCTTGATCTCTCGGTCGCCAAAAATGGCAGCAAGCAAGTTAACAACACAAACTTTGGTTTTTTGATGGTTAAGCTGACGTGGGTGACGTTGCCATTGCAACATCAATAAAAATAAAAAGGCATTTAAAATCGGTTTTGTTTATTTGTAGAAATCATTAGATTCTCTTTATAATTTGCTTGCAACAAACTTGAAACGGTTCTCACAAGTTAACACCATTTTGCTAATAATTTAACAGAGAGATCTTTAACTATCCCTTGCTGAAGGTTCACTGGAATATCGAGAATTTCCCTTGTTAAAGTTCAATTATTTTCAAAACTCCAGTTACTTATTTCCTAAAGTATTTTCCTGCCAAATTTTGTGAAATTCTAATGTGTGGTTCTTGAGAAATAGGCGTATTTCCAAGAGTGCAATTTGTCATTCAATTGCAATTTTTTGACTTACTACGCATGCGCTGTGTTTAACTGGGTTCTTTCGGTAACAAAGAAAAAGCTGAGAATTGCTGGGTTCTTTGCATCGTTACCTTTTTTAACATATTGTTGTGATAAAAGACTAAAGCCATCAATACACTGCGTTCAATTATAGAGAAAAATAGAACAGATAGTGCGGGTGCTGAAGGTCCCGAAAAGTTTGCGCACCCAGAAAGCTCTAGCTAACTCTCAAACCTTATGATTACAGAACTGTTTTATTCACATGTTCTTGATGTCAACAGAGGTTCTTTTCATACAAGAAGTTTCAGACATGTACACCTCTCAGTTTTTATATGCAGAGTAATTGAATATGGCTTTACGGGCCCAAAAAGTTTCCGGGGCTTTCAAGAAACGGGCCCCTGAGCTTGAAGTAGCAGAGTGTTAACAACAGCTCTTTTATGTTGTAGATGATGTTTAGAATGAAAATTTAGGTATTGATCAGTATTGGTCGGTTTGTGGTATACAGTGATCTTGGTTGAGCAATCTTTGTTCACGTATAGGCAGGTGTCAAGAAATAGAATTCTGTTGGTTTTTTTTTCCTCCGAAGTGAACTGAATGTGGCTCTCAGCTTTGGTCTTGTCTTTCAGTTGGCTGCAAGCATGCTCTATAGCAGCAATAATATCTGCGACTGGAATCTTTGAGGGAGTAATGCTGAGTGATCACCAGCTATGTGGTATTGATATATTGATGAAGCAATTTTATTATCACCAAAATTCATGAATACACAGTGAGCTCATTTTCCGATAATCTCAATGCCACTTATCCTTGTTTTTTGCTATCACTCCAATTTGCATGACCAGAATGCAGAAATATGTCTTCGTATGGGAACGCTATATATGCAGGGTACAGGGTAACCCTCCTTGAGTCATGCCCACCACTTGAATGTTAAGAAAATTGAAAATGTTTGACAAAAAGCGCCAATGAGAGGGAAGGTCAATTCAAGAGGACAGTTTCATTTAGTTTATTGCCTGACCTTAGGGAATACAAAGATTATCTGTCATTAAGGTCATTCCCAAGTATTGCATTGCGCATCCCTACTGCGCATAATTTCATGCATGATTAGCGCGCGCACATTAAAAAATGGCGGCTTTTTCTTTATGGCTGAACCTCGCCGTAGGGGTAAATCGTGATTTTCTCACAAATGAGTATGGCGACCTATCATTTTTTCTGTTGTTTTGAATTGAGTAATAAATTTCTCGTTGTAAAATAAATATGGACCAATTCTTAGCGTAGAACAAAAAACAATAGTCAGAAACGTGAATTTAGCAAGCAATCGTGACTACAGTCATGGTGCTATCATAAGGATTTATTGGGTATAAACAAGGTGCTGTTGCTCCTAAATGAACATGGGGACCGCTCATTTTTATTTCAAAATTTAAGTTCCTATAATATAAACAATCAATAGGCAAAGTTTCACAAAAATCTCAGTGTAGGTTCTATTTCAGTGGAATGACCCTAAGTGTTATCAGAGAAATGTTTGTGTCTAATTAATATATTATTGTACATCAAAAGCATGTTTGGCAAACTTTAAAGTGTTTTTGTGTTTCATTATATTATTATTATTATTATTATTATTATTATTATTCTTTTTATTGGAAGATCCATGTGCTTTACAATACTAACGTTACCTACAATGCTAACGTTATTTACATCACTAACATTACTTACAATAGTAATATATATATTTTTTAAATTAATTACTTCATGGCATATATTACATTACAAATACAAAATACTAACTTTAAAAGCTTACAATTTACAACACAGTATTAACATCGACTTATTACTTGATACAGTACTAAATTATGATTATCGCTTACAAAATGCTATTTTACCTACTTAAAGTGCATCATATTTCTTGCTTACAAAAATGATTTACTACGTATGACATTAACTACTTACAAGAAGTTGCATAAAATCACTGTTATATTACTTACAATACGTTATAAATCTTACTTACACCAATCACTTGCACCAGGTGGTAACATAGTGACTGTAGTGTGGTTATCATTACCTTTTCTAAAGCAACACGCACGCGCGCACGCACACAGTACAGATACACGACTAAAGCAAAGCGGCCCACGTTTCTTTAAATTGATCAAGTTCTTTGTTTTTAACAGCCAAAGTGCAAAGGATACAGAGTTTGTCTTTTAGGCGCAAAAGAAAGCCATCAAAGTCTAGGGAGCCAACGTGTATGCTTGAAGCGAAAATATGATATTTTGCAATTATTAGAGAGTAGTTGAGGGCTATGGAGTTAATTAAGCTACAGTTATGATGCCAGCCATATAAGATTACTTTTTCTGATAGAACTATATGTTGGTGCCACCAGCGAGTAAAAAGGTCCCAAAATTTCATGGACTCACAGCATGTGATCAGCAAGTGAGCCAATGACTGGCTTTCTAAATTACATAAAAGGCAATTATCGAGGTCCGTCAAACCGGCGCGAAACAAACTGGATTGTGTAGGTAAGATGCTGTGGATGATTTTAAGTTGAAACATTATGAGTTTTGCTTCTTTTAAGATACGAAATGGGAGCAAGTAAACATTATGAATGCTCTCATTACTAAAACCGTGATGTAGAATTTTGGGTTCTGCTGTTGGTGGTAGGTATCTTTTTTCAAGTAGTTTTGAGTATGCTAATTTTGTGGAGAAATGTTGTGTAGGTGTTGCGACTCTAGGTGCTAAACTGTTGGCAGAGGTGGCGGTATTGTGGAGAGATTATTTGCAAGTTTTTGGAATTGCATTTATGAGGCCATAGCATACTGTAAATGGGCATTTTACATGAAATTTTTCTATAAACCCCGTTAGAGACAAAAAATTAAAGTCTGCATTGAGCAGATCTTGGATGTAGATGATGCCTTTGTTGTACCATTCATTAATAAAGATTGTCTTTCCATCCAGCCAGATGTTGCAATTATTCCAGATTATTTGATCATATACGGGTATTTGAATTCTTGCCAATAGCATAGAACTGTGCAGTAGAATTTAGGGAGTTGTTCTAAGTTGAGCGTCTTTACATCGTAGTCGCAATTAATCAGGAAATCAACACCACCGAACTGTCTGACTGCGTAGTTTAGGATGGTTTTCCACGACGCATCACCACCTTCTATAATGCGTTTGATTCAGGTTATTTTCAAGGCGCGTTCCATGATTTCAAAATCAATCATTTTCAAGCCACCGCATTTCTTTTCTGCAATAATGGTTTTTTTCTTAATTTTGGGGTTTTTGCCTTCCCAAATAAAACTAAAAAGAATTTTGTTAATACTGTCTACAAGCAGCTTCAAGATTGTCAAAAGTGAGGTGCTGTATACAAGTTTGGCTAGACCTAGTGTTTTGACAATGTTTATCCTGCCAATGAGAGTGAGGTTTCTACTTTTCCAGCTGTGTAGAGTTTGTTCTAGAGTGTACACCTTTTCTTTGAAATTTAGCTTATTAGCAAGTACAGGGTCATACAAGAAGTGAACACCCAGGGTGTAAATTGAGTTTTGGCAAAACGCAACTAGAGGCATTGTTGTAAATGACATCAAACCAATTTAGGATGTCAGGACCGAAATTAAACCTTTGTAACGCAGCTTTTAAGTAGTTCCATTCAACTGTGTCAAACGCTTTTCGGAAGTCTAAGAAAATGGCAATACCGGGTTTCTCCTCATGCTTAGTGTGAAACAGCGTCTTGAATTAGCTGAACATTCTCGCCTATGAAATGGCGTTTGATATAAACGGTTTGATAAGGGTTGATGATTTTTGGAAGAATTTTTTCTAACCTTTGCGCAATTGATTTTGTCAAAATTTTATAATCGATATTAAGTAGTGAGATGGGTCTGAGATTTTCAAGCAGGCTTTTATCCTTGTTTTTCTTGAGAATTAACGATATGATCCCGCACCTTTGGCCAATAGAAAGCATTCCCATTTTGAAGGCGTAGTTGAAGCTACCGATTACATCAGTACTGATTTCTGACCAAAAAATTTGTAAAACTCCGCAGAAAGGCCATCAATGCCAGGGAATTTACAATTTTTAAATTCTTTTAGAGCTCATAGGCATTCATGTTCAGAGACTATGCCTTCACATGATAATTTTTCTTCTTCGTTTAAAGAGGTAATGTTTTCAGTCTCAAAAAAGGTTGGTTTGGACTGCGTGTGGGTTTCAGACTTCTGTGATTTGTAAAGTGTTTCGTAGAACTTTTCTTCCTCCCTAAGAATTTCAAATTGGTTGGACATATACTCATTATCAGTTATCTTTAACTTTGTTACAGTTTTTCTGCAATGATTCCATTTTTCGAGGTTAAGAAAATACTTTGTATTGTGCTCGCCTTGCTCTTGCCACCTGGCTCTGCTCCTGAGGATTGCTCCTTTTGTGTTTTGACGCATTAGTGCTTGTAAGTATAGATTGGTGGCGTAAAGTTATTTAAAAGCTTTTTGTCACTGGGGTTCTTTTCAGTTTGTTCCAATAGCTGATTGGCTTTATTTTGTAATATAGATTCTTTATTTCTTCGTTGTTTGGCCTTAAGTTTTGAGAACTTGATTGTAAAACCACGAATTTCCATTTTGACAAGGTCCCATTTTAGACTTAAATTTTGGACGTCTGAATACTTGTTCTTAAAAAGTGGAATCTCTTCCTGAAGTTTGTCAACATATTCGCAATCTTCCAGTAAAGAGTTGTTGAATTTCCAGAAGCTGGGTCCTTTGGGTTGCAACAGGATTTCGGATTTAAGTGTAGCATGATGGCTGAGTGATCTGATTCAGGAGCATTGATTATGGTGCAGGATTGCACGTCTGTGGAAAGGTTATTTGAAATTAGGGAAAAGGTCTAGCCGAACCTGAATTTTGCAAGACTTGTTTCTCCACGTAAATCATTCTGTGTCCGGGTTGCAACGGCGCCAAATGTTGGATAAGTCATACAGGTTGATAAGGCGTTTGATTTCCTGAATAACGTGAGCTTTTTTCAAAATGGAGTTCCCTCCCTTCTTGTCCATGTCCATCAAGCGCAGTTAAAGTCTCCCGCAACAACAATATTTTATTGCGCGAATTCTGCAAGTAGGTTTTGGAGATCTTTAAAGAAGGTTAACTGCTGATTAACATCATTCAGTGCATAAATATTAACAAGTATAATGTGGTACTCGTCGACGATTAAGTCAAGTAGAATATTTCTTCCATTTTTGTCGGTGATGCATTTTTCAACTTTTAACTCAAGATTAGGGTTAACAAGTATCATAACCCCTTTAGTGTTCGAAGAGCCGTGACTGAACAAGGCTTTCCCACCCCACTCTGCTTCCCAGAATTGAGCGCATTCTTTAGTGCTGTGCATCTCTTGTAAAAATGCAAATTGATGCCTCTGGTTGTGCAACCATCGGAAGATTGATCATTGCTTGATTGATTTACCAAGCCCTTTCACATTTAGTGACTGAATTTTAATATTCAGGTTCGGGTGTGACAATGTTATTGTGTCAGTCAAAGAAACAGCATTCTGGAATGCATTGGCATGAGACTTTTGGAGCCATCTTTAGGCCTAATTAAATGTAGGATTGGTAGACTGCAAAACAGTTGTATTTTTTTGCGAACACGAGCGACAGTCAATATTCGAATGAAAGGTCTGGAGCGAGTGTAAAAACGGCGAGGGAGAATGGGGAGAGATGCTAAAAATTACGACTGTCCGCTATGCACATGTTAAATTCGTTCAGAATTTCCCGTTCTTCCAGCAACGAAAATTTTTACAAGTGCACCGCTGCAAGGTTTCACTTTTTCAGGTAAATTTTGCACACAGTCGGCAACGACACGTCCACCAAAACTTAGGTTTTGTCCAGACGCTTTTGTGCTGAAGGTCGCGTGGGATTGATAACCGCTGGAAGATGTGGGTGGAGCTGTCAAGCAATTTCTGTCACCTCAGCGACATTATAGGACCCCCGCTCAGAACGAATTCGTTGTATGAAAAGCCGACAGTCGTTTTCTTGCCTCACATGCCCTACGGATGCGTGAGGCTCGCGCGCTTCACATGCGAGGATCACACTTACAGCGCTTCGCGCCTTCTGAAAATGTCCGAAAACGACTGTTTTGCAGTCTATAGGATTGGCAAAATTAGCATACTTGTGAACGCGAGCCAAAACAGAAAACAAACAAATAACGACTACAAACAACCAAAAAAACACAGTAGACGACGTAAAATAGCGGACAACACATGGCATAACACACCGACAACTAAGAAAGGCTCAGTAAATGGCCCTCCAATGCGCCACAATAGAGTGGTTTCATGTTCTGTGCTGAGCTGCATCATAGAAATAAAAAGTATTGACACGATTAACGCTACCGCTTAACAATTCTCATGACTAGTAATGTTTGTGCACTTCGAACTAAAGAAGCGAAAACTCGGTAACTATTAATTGGCAACAGGATTTACAATGTTTTACACACAAACACAGTTCTGATTATGAAATGTCTCATACCAAGTGGGTCAAGGGCAGAACTTGACAGAAGACTTCTTCATGCCTGTCATCTTCCTGGGGCTATTGACACATATTGACACTTGAACCATTTGCAGTGGGTTTATAGTTGGCGGCCATTCATTATATTATTGATTGTGTTTATTTGTTCAGAACACAGTGTCGGTACTGAGATGGGCAACACATATTTTTACAAGAAACTGTGTATCTGCACAGGAGGAAAACCAAACATCATCGCTGAACATCCTCGCGTCATTGGCATCCGTGACACAGAGAGTGTGCAGCAATTGAAAAGTAGGCTTTCAAAAGCTCGCAGAGTGGTAATTGTTGGCAATGGGGGAATAGCATTGGAACTTGTGTAAGTTCAAAGATATTTATCGTGACCATCGTCGTCATCATCATCATCATTTAATGCCTCACATGAAGTATTTATTAATTCCATTAGCTTAGACAGGGTGAGGAGACTCTCAGAAAAACCACCAGGCTAATAGGGGAGGCCACCTCAATAAAACATCAAGTTTTATATGGCTTGGTCAGTTCTGTGTTATTTTATTAACAAGTAAGTAATAAGAACCTAACTTCAGAAAACTATAAAGTATGTCAAATTGTTTAATGGTTTGGGGGTTAAAAAGACTGAAACTACTGTCTACAAGGGTGGTGGATGTTTATTTAAGGTTATGCTATAGGTTTGTGGGTCATTTTTCTTTCACGTGACACAAAAAATCTTCTCTAGTTGCATTGCTTTTGTATATTTTTATCAGCCATTCAAAGCATGATGTGAGAGATTTTTTGGGGCTCAAAATTGCAACTCACTGGTAGCCAATGAAATTCATTTCTCATGTAGGGTAGATAGATAGATAGACACCTTTATTTAAAGGTTAAAATCTAAAGGTAAAAATTTCAGAGTAGTACCTTCAGGGAGCTTACAAAGCATCTCCGCAATCAATAGGAGCCCTGATGCTATTACCTGATGTAGATTACACAATAATAGGATATATACAAAAGTAACAACATAAATATAGGAAAGTATATTACAACAAATATCAAAAGCCTATAACTACCATAGTAAAATCTTCAAATTTAAGTACATTTAGAGTATTTATGAAAAACCGTACTTCCATGATAATAAAAAGATCTCCTGGCTGTTTCCGTTCTTATTGCAGGCAGATGTAAAAGATTACTCTGCCGGGTTGGGCGAGCATTAATGTACTTATTGTAAACAACCGTAAACACCGATACCGTATTGTAAACACTGACCATCTATGCATTTCCTCACAAGCTTAGGGATATGTTCATCGTTCCTGGTCCTAAGGCTTGGCCATTTTAGAGTTCCATAGCAGTGTCACTGCTAGATGTCTTTATTACTATTCTTCCTACTCGCTTCAGCAGAGCTTCTAAAGTTCCGCTGTTTACTTCCCCGCAACACGCCCAGGCCCTAGCGTAATACTCTAATATGGGTCTAATCATTGAAATATAAATGCCATTAGCACTATGTAATGTGATGTAGCACCGTGCACAACCTAGCATACCAACCCCATCTACCAGCCTTAGAAACAATAGCTGTAACATGTTCATTCCAACTGAGGTGTTAATCAAAGATAACATCCAAATAATTAAACTCAGTAATGCACTTTATGGCAGACCCACTGATAGTGACTGAGAACTGATTTATCTTAGCAAGTTTCTGCAGAATCCCAAACAACATTGCCTCAGTCTTAGTTATGTTAATAAATAAACTATTTAAGTGAAGCCAACATTCAATGGCATGCAGCTCCTTCACTAAAGTAGCCCAGATAGCAGATACTTCAGGAGCTGAGAAAAATTCTACATTATGATGAGATGAGAATGAGAATACTGCACTCCACCACCGCACTGGGAAGATCATTCAGGTGGAGTATAAATAACAGTGGCCCTAAAATTGACCCCTGTGGAACTTCAACAGATACAGGTTCAGCAGCAGTAGACACACCCTGAAATTCTACAATTCGGGTGCAGTACTGTAGGTAATTTCTAAACCACTCATGTTTGCCATTCATCACTCCAAGACCCCGCAGTTTGTTCAGGGTGACTGCATGACTAGAATTTTATTGCTCAGGGATATTTCGTTACTTGAAACATTAGCAATACATATAATGATTCCTACTCAATCCAGGTTCTCAAGGGTTCTGAGTTTTTGAGGTCTAATGTCTGTGGTCTGAGGTTTCAAGGTCTGAGTTTTCAAGACACCCCATTTCAACGTCTTATGCTCTGTCATTCACTGACTGAAATTATACTCAGTGATGCACAAAATGGCAATGTCAAAACTAGTAAATCAAAGGCCTTATGGCTGGGCTGTCTTGTGTCACTTGTTTAGTGCAAAGAAATCCACTGTCAACCCAAACAAGTGCAAGGCAAACATAACGCTTGATCAAGTAGGCAGGATACATGTGCATTTTCACTTCCGTTAATTCGTTTTCATTTAGTGAGACTTCAGTATTTACAACCCTTCATCAAAAGGGTTTCTTAAAACAGATTGTCACAGATGTCTTCCATTTCAGGACATTTGTGCAGCTCTGTATTTAAGACAATTTTAAGCTTACATCTGTTGTTTGTTGCTTTATGTCATGGATTGAAATGATATTGATATCAAAGGAATCGACAACCAGTCAGTGAGAATAACATCTGGGTAATTTGCGTATTGCTTCAAAGTTTAGACTATGTCCTCAAACTAGCCTGTGTACAGACTACTCTTGTGCAAAGTGAACAGAAGGCAAGCGATTCACTTCTGGTAGCATTACAAAATCAATGCAAAAATATTCCATCTGGCGTGATGCCCTGATCTGACTCATGGTGGTATATATACAGTGATATATTGATCATAGACCTAATGATTAATTTTTGTGAGTTATACCTGTTTGTTTATTTGCAGAAAATGCACTTTAGAGGTTAGTTTTTAATCCACTTGTTGTCATCTTTGGATTTTTCTGCATGACTGAAACCCATCACTTCAATGTTTTAAGCTTGTGATTTGTTGTCAAATTTGATTTAAACCCAAGCGAGTTGCATGAACAGAGGCCTCTGACACTAACAAAATAAAAGTAATGCTAAAAATGGCCTGTCACAAATGGCTACAAATGCTCAAGTCTATAGGGTCTACTTCCCAGTCCCGGTAAAAAAATAATTGAACATTGTCTTGAATCTTTACAGCATGGGTGAATTCGCACCAAATGCTGTCAATTCATGGTTGGTTTCATACCTGTCCTTGGTAGCCAAAATTGATTAACCTGCAAGTTGCCTGAACCACCCTTCACAGGAATCTTACATCAGGAAAGCAAAAAATGGTTACACAGGAATGTCTTACACAGGAATGTACCTAACTCACTCCATATCCTTGTGTCTACGTGGCTTTGGTCACATGGACATGAGGTAGAAAAGGAAGAGTTCAACACAACATTTGTTGCTTCCAAGTTTTAACACAAGTGGCATGATGACTTGCTCTCATACTAACAATAAAACAGTAAAACAGACTTACACAGGAAAGCAGCAATTTTGAGCCCTTTTTTATCTAGCATATATTATTTACACAAGGCTTGCAAAATAATTCAATACTGCTTCTGATCACTGGTCCCATGTCTGGAGCAGTTGACTTACTAACTTAACCATGACTTCACAGCCATATGTTCATGGCAACAACATTCAAATGCAAACTTGCACAGGCAGTCGTCTTGCCTACACAAGTGAATTTCATTGTCATTATTGTTGATGCAAAATATGGGTGTGAAGTAAAATTGACTTCTCACAGCTTTATTGCTTCTTATAACACTTTGTCATTCCTGTTCATCGCTTAGAAGATGTTGACTTGTGGAAAGTCTGTCTCTTTTGCTAAAACAAATGATCACACAACAACATTTACATGGGGATATCGCAGATTGATGACATACTATGTGATACCATTGTGAACACCATTTTTGTCTGTAACATAATCATTGCAAACTGCATGTGGGTGTACATTTGTTGCCCTGTTTGCAGCACATGGTGTGATCATATAAGACAAACATATTAAATGAAAGCTCAATAAAATTGTTGTTGATAAAAAGCTACCTTAGTTAACTTATTAATTTACTGCTCAAGTTTGCTTAAAAAGACTTGTGTTTGCTTTCAGATATGAAATGCATGGCTGCCAGGTGTTGTGGGCCATTAGAGATGATGCTATAGGCAACACTTTCTTTGATGAGGGTGCAGCTACTTTCTTCCTTCCTCACCTTTGTCCTAATCTTCCTGTTTTGAGAGAGAAACAAAAGTTTATGGAGACTACTGTTAAAAGAAGGAAATATGATATTGAGACCATGCAGAATGACAACTGTGGTCAGTATGCTTAACTGTGGTCAGTTATTTCTATCCCAATGTAGCCACTGTAGAGAGTGTCACCTGTAGTTTACCTGATCTGGAGAGAGTCTAGAAAATAAAGATTTAGTCTTTAATTAATGAAAGAGGTCTGGAAAAGGTCTGGACTATTTTCCAAGCTACAACAGGCTTAATTGTGCAGTGAAATCCTTGTTAAAAAATTTCTCTTTTTGAAAATGTTCAATTGCAGATCTAAAATCACAAGGACTATCTCTCTGTCTGCTTTACCTGCTGACATCATTATTGTCCACATTCCATTATGGTTTCTCTGTTCCCATTGTGTCATGTTTTTTTAAATAGTAGTTTGGAGGTAGTGTATCAATCATGCAAGATCATGTTTGACCACATTTCCAAACACCGAGAAGAGAGTTGAAAATATGATGTGCAGCAGAGTATTTTTGACGAACTTCGAGGTGTTAAGAAATGTGGTCAAATGCTGTCTTGAGTGTTTGATATATCTTCTGAATCAAAACTAAAACTAAGGGGAAAATGGAGAAATAAAGTGGTAAAAATCTATGTTAATAAGATCAGATATCCAAACACCGGCACGGTCATGATGTCCTATGTTTAAACGTCATTAATTATTAATTAGGTATTGCATTTTGTATGTACAAAACAGCCAAAATGATCGTACTTTGTGAAAGAAGGTTAAAGCAGAAAAGGTGTCAAACAACAGCACATTTTGTGTTAAATTGAATTTTATCACAAGCTCACCATCACCTTGTGGTTACAGTTAGGCACCCTGTGAGGAATTAGATGTTCAATCAGGAATTACTGCAATGCTCAATTAATTCAATAATACTGAGGCTTTTGAACTGATGAAAAACTTGTATTACATATTCGCAGTTTACAGAATGATTCAACAATGTTCAAATCATTGTGTACACTACATGTATTCCTCTATGATGGAAAAATATAAAAGAAGATGCAAGATACTGAAAACAATAGCGTGCTTTTTTCAATGCATTGCTTTATTATACAGGAATGTAGTACATATAAATGTTATATATGTAAAGTTTGTAATGATGGCAGTTTTATTGCTTGACTTGAAACATGTCACTAATATCATGACTTATTGCAGTTAACCAATTTTCTTTCTGATAGTGGAGCCCCATACTGGTATATGAAAGAAAAGGAAACCCATAAATTGATTTTCTCATGGTTATCATGGCCAGCGGTATTGCTCCTGGGCGCGTATGCGCATCAACAATGTTGTCATGCAAGGTGGCGGCCATATTCCAGTTAATAGGTTGGCATGCAGCCTTGGTTTATAGGGTCCTTTGAAATTAGACATGCCTGTTATGGTCAATTGACACCTGTCAAAACAAGGTATCTGCTGACCAGTATCACATGACCATGTTGTGGGCTCAAGGTTTAAGCTTGTCAAGGTCACTTATTTTTTTTTAAGTTGACCACTGGCCAAGTGCTGGTTTTTGATTGGATCACAGGCTCATGTCAGGTTAACTGGTTGTAATCAGGGCCGGGTTGTTTGGAAGCCGGTTAACGCAAACCCAAGATTAAAAGTTAATTGAATTATAAATTTTTCTTGTAAACAAATGTTTTTCACTGCTTTTGTTTTGTGTACTTTGAGATTACTCAAACTCAAAACAGAAGGCCAAACAATATACAGGAAACCTCACCGCAAAGCTGCAAAACTCAAATCAAAATTCTTGCTTATCCTGGGTTAGCTTAATCCAACTTTGCACAACCCAGGAGCTCCGCTTTTAGGCTTGGCTAAATCTATGTATTAAAACTTTATACTTATCTTTAAATTCTTATGGTGACATGTAAGTTAGTTGCATTTTGTTGTTTTTTAGGGACTGGTGGCTGTATTGATCGTTCTCAGAGTATGTGTGGAGGGGCATTAGGACCAGACTGGAGCTCTGACCTCACTCTTTGTGGTGCCCGCAGCAGTCAAGATATAGCTCAAAGACAGGTTCACGTTGAATACAAGTGTAAAGTAAAACAGATGTTTGAACCAGAAGAGTTTAAAATGTCTGGACTGAAGGAGTCACCTCTTCCGTCAAATAGTAATGGTTCAGACAGCAATTCAGCTTCTGATTGGCCAGTGTACATTCAACTTTCAAATGGGAAAATTTATGGTTGTGACCTCATAGTTTCTGCTACAGGTGTTATTCCTAGTACCCAACCTTTTATACTGTGTGCTCCATTTGATGTTGCAGAAGATGGTGGTCTTTCAGTTAATTCAAACATGCAAACAAGTATTGAGGATGTTTATAGTGCTGGTGACGTTTGTACTGCATGCTGGAACCCAGCTCCTTGTTGGTTTCAGATGAGATTGTGGAGCCAGGCACGACAGATGGGTGTGTTTGCAGCAAAGTGTATGTCAGCACATTTGTCAGGCGAAAAAATTTCTCTGGACTTTTGTTTTGAGTTGTTTACACATGTGACTCAATTCTTTGGATATAAGGTCATTTTACTAGGAAAATTTAATGCTCAAGGATTGGGAAATGATTATGAATTACTTGTAAGATATACAAAAGGTGATGAATATGTTAAAGTTGTCCTACATAGAGGCAGAATGTGTGGAGCTGTCTTAATTGGTGAAACAGATCTCGAAGAAACCTTTGAGAACTTAATTTTGAATCAAATGGATTTAACTGCAATGAAAGACCTTTTGCTTAATCCTGACATTGATATAGAAGATTACTTTGACTGACAGAGCTCCTATTGATTGATTGTTCAAATAGTTAGACACCAACAAGTGTGAAGGATGAAGTTAAAGGAGGTCACTCCAAAAACCGTGTATTTTTTTCCATCAGCAATAAAAAGTTCACATTGAGTTGAGTTACTTACCGTTGTTTTAGCTTCTGAAGTGGATGCGATCCCAATGAAAAAGAAGTGAAAAGTTTGACACCGGGAGCCGCCATTTTGAAAGGATCTTGAAGGCCGGGCCGCATATCCGTGACGTCATTCCGTCCGAATTGGTGCGAAGCTCTAAGGCTAAAGCTCTTCTTTTCTGTTCTAAATCCGTTTATTCGGTTGTGAGCTAAAATGTAAAACCGGGCTGTAAAACCCGAACTGAAAAGGATAGGGAGAGAGGAGTGACTTTCCTTAATGTGCCTGCAAAGAACAAAAAATTGGTAAAGAAGTGGCTTGAACAGCTTCGCAGGGATGAGAGATTCATGCCAAAAAAACCCTCGAAAATGTGTATGTGTGCAACGAGCATTTCACAGACGACTGTTTCAAAACTGAATACCGATTTGAGGTTGTGGTGGAAACACAAGAAGGAGGTCATTGAAGAAAAATGCTTTCCGACAATTTTTCAAGGGAAGACCCTTGTTTGGCCGGCGATAAAACCAGGAACATGGAACATTTTGGAACATCCAGGAACATTCCGGAATATTCAGGCGGCTTAATATATTTTCACGAAAAAGACGTTAAAACGGCGTGAATCACGTATAATCGTGTATAATCAGTTTGCCGCTTTTTTCTATAATAACAGGGAAAATGGCTAAATGAAATTCTTCATTTACCAGTCTTACGAGTATTTATAAAAAGTTTCCAAGCGTTTTGAGGAACAAGTAGCAGGAACTTGTCCCAAAACTTCAAACCAGTTTGAATTCGTGGGACTAGTCGCAAGGACCAAATTTTACTCCCTGCGACCAGATTTTGTAGTAAAAATGGCTAGTACTCACGGCTGGAGATAAATGGAACATAAAAGCGAAATATCTGCTGAAAATTCGAAGAGGAACGATTTTGTTTTATTCAAAACGCAAATCTTCATTTCACCGATAAACAAGAACTAATCTAATCATCAAATAGTCACGTCGAGTCACGGAAGAGTACGTTCTTATTGAGTTAATTTTTTTATGACAAGATACGTCTTAGTCGGCGCGTCAGGTATGTTATGGACGGGTCAATGGATGAGTGAGTGAGAGATGTATGTATGTCACACCAATCAGATTGGATCTACTATAAACAGCCAATCAAATTTCTTGTTGTAAAGGTAAATGTTATGTGAGAAGATTTGATCCCGATGCCGTTCAGAACGGCCATACACATTCTTCTATAAAAGAGGAGGAAGTATTCATATATTGGGCTTACTTCGACATCTTCTGTGGGTTAGGCTGAGGATTTTGTGGACGGGTTTGATAATCATTTGCAATTGGATAATCAATCAAAGAAACATAGGGTTTGGCATATAACTACGAGCATGCGATAAAGGGTGAGCTTTTCCCATTAGATAAGGTTTTGAATTAAATGAGTCTTATCCGTTCTACTACTAGGTTTAAGCTGTGAATGAAAAAAAAGTTGATGTGGTTTCTATGATAGGGACGGAATGCACTACTGGAAATTTGAAGAGGTTACTGCCAGGTTCAAATCGTTTGCGTGTTATATTGAAACCTAAATATTGCTTCAGAGTTCGTATAATGAGTGTTCTGGGCGTGTCGTTAATTTCAGCACCCATTGATAAGTTTCAATGTGAAAAGCGAAGAGACTACAATTAATTTGGGGATGTTACTAGAACGGGGAATGGGGAATGGGAAATGGAAAATTGAAAATGGAAAATTGAATTTTTTTTTTACATTAACTTTTTATAATGTGGAATAATTTCTTTCAGCGGCTATTATCGACATCCACGTTTTATTTTTTGCAACGTTCTGCGCCAGAATAAAAGGATATGATAATGGAGGGGTCACCCTGCCTTGTTTCTTTATTTCACTACCTGTAGCTATATTTGTTATCGGCCGGCTGTGAAAAACTGTGACCGAGGTCTTGAAAATGCTGCCCTCGCCCTGCGGCCTTGGGCAGCATTTTCAAGCCTGAGGTCACAGATTTTCACTATACGGACCGACCCTGAGCCTTTTCTTCCAGCAATAAATTGGCTTACAAGTGGGTTTGAATACGCAACTTTGTCATTTTATCGGCTTACGCGCCGTCTACGGAACTCTATTTCGAGTCTATCTTTTTGTCGAGGGTCGCGGGTCGAAGGTTCATGTCGAGGGTCGAGGCTCCAGGGTTGAGGGTAATATTTTTTCTGGGTTTGTTGTTTTACTCCTTGTAGGCTCGATTTCCGCCGCTCAGTCGAGTCCGGTCTACATTTTCTTCCCCGATTTGGTTAAATGTAGTCTTCTCGATTCAGATGTCTTTTTGGATCCACTCCCATGCCGAGAGTTTAATAATATATCACAGACCTGATTATTTATCTATAACCTTCTATAACATTCAAAGTCCGGTTTTTCATGTGACTTCATCACGCTGGATGCTTTGGCCGATGTACTAATGCCATCAACTTTCGAATGGCTATCCGCGTAGAAATAAATCTAAACATTAAGTTTTGCAGTTGTAATTTCTTCAACAAAAAGATAACACATAGGGATAACAGAATGTGGTTCGCGTTAATATTTGTATTGATAGTGATAGTGACATATTGCCATTCGGCAGGTGCGAACTGTGTGATTTCTTTCATGACAATTAAGCTTACATAGCGTTGACCGGTATTTCCAAGCGCGGAAGCTACGTCTCTTATCTTGGCAGAGGTTTCTTCAAGTTCTTATCTTTTAGCGCTTGCTTCCTTTAGTTTTTGCCTCTTTTCAGGGGCACCCAACAACCGTTTTCTCTCAAATGCTTTTAAATGCTTTTAAATGCTGTTTTAGGCTATCTGGAGTACTTTTAAAGCTCTGTAGGTTAATTTTAGGTTGCGCTAAAAAAAATTTATCTGTTCGGTTGTTCTAGGAGAACTTGAGTGTTCTCGAATTTATTAGGGCTTTTTTGTCCATTCCCCGAAAACCTTAGGTCTTATCGCCTTTCCGAAAATGGTAGCTGACCGTTTTTCGGTTCCCAAAACGACATTTTTTACAATTCGAAAACAACAGACATTAAATTTTTCACATCACGAAACTTCGAGGTGACAATTCTCTTCAGAAAATCAGAATGGATTAAAGGCCTTCCGAACAGAACATTTACCGAAACGATTCGTTGGGTGCCCGTCTTTTCCTCAATGAACCTTTCACATGGGCTAAGAAACTGACGCCTGCTTGTCGGAAGAGAAACGTCGCTCGTTTTCGGTACTCGATACTCGTCCGCATCATTGTTCAGTTCACCTCGACGTGGAGACCTTTTTTCGTGCAGGAGATTTTAAATTTGATTCAGGGCTTTGTAACTGCTGTGTTGACGCTGTTTGACGCTTCAAGCTGCTTTTTACTCTCTCAGGTGTTGTTAGCCGAGCAATCATGTTCAAGACTAGTCTTTTGTTACCTTTTGTGGCCTTCAGGGAGAAAATGAAGATCATCTTTCGCTTGATACCGCGCGGACAATGTTGAGGTGAACCTTTTCTTCCTTAATTCCCCTGGATATTGTGAAAGATCACAGTCGATATCCGACAGAAATTTCTCTTTTGATTTCCTATAATTCATTCTGATTTTCAAAACTACAAAAGACAAAATGCCCGTACGCGTTGCTGACTTTGCTCCTCTTCAAGTGTTTGCGGAGTGGCGCCAAAACATTTCCAAGTGGGCGGGTAAACTTTGAAGTTTGATTGTCAAAACTTTGAATTTTGATTGACCGGCAGTTGAAAGGGACGGTAAGATTTTTTTTGAACGTTTCCTCCACCGGGCCCTTCCTTTGTAATAGCTAGTAGTTACAGTGTAGTCACGGCGTGTATTTCAGAAAATTTATTGAAAAGCTCTACTGATCGTGTGACAGGAAGTCACGCCAACATTTTACCAAATTAGGTTTGATGTTAATGACAAAGCAAACACACTTCTATGTAGTGAATGGGGTTGACAAGCCTCCGATTCACGACTCCTACGATTTGTGACATTTGAAAAAGAAAAAAAAAAAAACCTCAGAAAAAAAAATTACCCTCGACCCTCGACCCTCGACCCTCGACCCTCGACATGGGACCCGCGACCCTCGACACTCGACAAAAAGATAGACTCAACGTTAACCAATAATTGTTTCGCTCCTTGGAACTAGAAGGCTTCGTCTTGCTCGTTGTTTTCAGGATCACAACGAACAAACAAACATATGAAGAAAAGAACCAACGAACTAACAAACATACGAAGGAAAGAACCAACGACAAACGAAGGAAAGAACAAACAAATGAACGAAAGAACGAACAAACGAAGGATAGAACTAACGAATACGCCAACCAATGAACAAACAGACGATGGAAAGAACTAACAAATAAACGAACGAACAAACAATAAGCGAAGGAACGAACAAACAAACCAACGAACAAACGAAGGATAGAACTAACAAATCAACGAATAAACGAATGAAACTAACCAACCAACAAACTGACCAAACGTCAACAAAACATCAGTCCAATATCATCTGATATCATTCTTTCTAGCTTTTCTTCGCATTAGACAGCGTTTGCCTGTACATATCCGTCGATTCACTGCGAGTTTTATCGTGTTGTTGGAAAAAAGACTTTTCCTCGGTCTCTTTAAAAAGGTTTTAATAAAGTATTTCAATGAAAAACTCAAATAAAACTGTGTACCAAGCAATTTATTCCCAAATATTTGCATGAAACAAACACAGAATAACAACGTCCGTTACTAACTTTGCCGGGCTTGTTCTCACTGCAGTCCGCATTTACAAGTGAAAACTTACAATGCTAACAACGTGCCTCGAATTTCTGGAAAGAGTCACACAATTCACAGCTCAGTAGACCGACAGAAACTAGCAGAATGCCAGACAACGCTAAGCGAAAGATGACCAAAACCCCTGCCGAACATCCGAAATACGAAGAGATGATTAAGACTGCTATTCTCACGTTGAAAGATCGCAACGGTTCTTCACGCCAAGCGATCGAGAAGTACGTTAAGGCCAACTACAAGGTGGGAGATACAGCATCTCATCACGTCGAGACAGCTCTGAAGAAGGGTACAGCCAATGGAACCTTCATCCACACCAAGGGAGTGGGAGCTTCAGGATCATTTAAGCTACCAAAAGAGCAGAAAAAGCCGACCAGAAAGTCTGCTACGTCGAGTAAAAAGCCGGTGGCTTAGCCAAAGAAACCTGCTGCTACATCGAAAGCTTCCACCAAGAAACCTGCGGCCAAGAAAGAGACTTCCTCTAAGAAAAACTCTTCCACAAAAAGTCCGTCATCCAAGAAAGATACGTCCAAGAAGCCTGCAGTCAAGAGGCCATCAGACACAAAGTCACCAACAAAGCCGAAGGTAGCTGCGAAGAAACCTAGCACAAAGAAAGAAGTTAAAAAGCCGGCCGCAGTCAAGAAAGCTAAGGTGACCAAGAAGAAATAAACGAAAAGATATCTTCGCCCGGCGTCCAATAAACCAAACGGCTCTTTTAGGAGCCACAAATAAACAAAAGCAATGACCAACTTGAAAAAAACATATATTTCCTTCCATATATTTGACGGAATAATAAAGTAAAACTAGGTGCAACACACACACTCGCACACAGAAAAAAAAACAAACAATCGAAGATCAACGCCCGAAAGCTGACAGATCTCGAAAAAAAAAACCGAAACAAGAGAGATCTTGAGCGTTGTTTTATAAGTTTCTCTGATGCTTGACCAGAGATGAAGTGAAACACTCGAGCGCTTGCGGAGAACGTGAACTGAACCGTGCACTTCGGTCTAAAAAATCAAAAGAAAATAAAAACTGAAACCCGATAAGGTAGAAAAATGTCAAAGGTTCATCATCTTGTGAAAAATCACAAACGTTTCTGGCATAGGCTTTCTTCAGTGTGAAAACCATTTTATTTTATAAGTACTGAGATTTATCCACAGAGATGACAGAGATGAAAACATCGTTCTGTTTTTAGTCGCAGCCAATCAGCGACGCGAATGATGAAATTTCACTAGTGAAAAATCATAGTTCGCGACGTCTGATTGGACGAACAGTGTTTTTCACTAGTGAAAAGTGATCGTACGGCAAGCCACGTCATCCTTGGCGCGAAAACTGGCAAGCCGCCTTTTTATTTTCAAGATGTCGGAAAGGTTTGTGGACGTCGGTTCAGTTGACAATTTTATTGCAGAACAAGAAAACAAAGCCACATTACAAAAAACACAACGAGATGTAAAACTTTTGCAAACCTTTTTAGGAACCAGGAATGAACTTAGAAAAGTTGAAGAAATTCCAGCATTGGAGTTATTGTACTGCAACCAAGACGGCGTCCTCGTACGAAAAAGCCAATCCAGCGATTTCTCCATCTACTTCTGAATCACAGCAATCTACGGCTTTGTTCAGCGGGGCTGTCATTCAAGGGGGTAATTTTTCAATCAACATATACACAGTTAATCAGTCACCAAAGCTCACACTACAGGAATCTAGCCCACCAGAAGCGTTGCCACGATGGAAGAAACTCAGGCCTTTGGAGGACAGTGACGATGAGTAAAAACATCGCTATGATATGAATATGTTGTTATATATCACTAGCTTTAAAATTTCCCTTTTCCCTTTGCTGAAGTTTTGAAAAGAAAATGTTGAAGTTTTTACGCTTTCGAGTGTATAAAACTCATTTCATTGTCTAGAAATTTTGAAAAGATGTTGGATTTTTAAAGAGCGTATGAGTAAATAAAACTCATTTCATTGTCTTATCGCTGTTAATTGTTATTATTGTTTGAAAGAAATCTCAGCACTTATAAAATAAACAAATAACTTCATGGTTGGTTCGCTTGTACGATTTTTATTCACTTGTTGTGAAGAATCGCAAACGAACGAGCGAGTCTTCGAGCGAGTGAGTTTGCGATTCTTCACAACCCGCGAATAAAAATCGTACGCACCCACCAACCGTGAAGTAATCTATATATATGATACTTCGTGCGAGTGTTCATTGGAACGTAACAAACGGAAGCTTTAAGCGCGCGGAAACTGCCTGTTAAATTATGCGCGTGCGGAGAACATGACATTAAGTGCCACTGGCTTGTTGATTTTGGCGGGGAGTCTTATAATAGTCCACGATAAACGTTGATGGCACACGGAAAGTTTGCGTGAAAAACTGACCGGCAGCGAGTCTCTCTCGAAATAAAAACGTTCTTGACTGACTCTCAACCCGAGGAATGTTCTGGAAGAATTTTTTTAAAATCTTGGTTAATCTCAGCCTTAACGTTCTTATATAAAAAAAAGGTATAGTTGTCTCAGTCATCTCATTTGCCTACTGAAAGACTATTGCAACTTAAAATTGTTAACAGATTGGTCTTGAAAACACACCATAATTTAACTCTTATCTCGACGGCCTTGTTTGCAAGCGCTTAATTTGATCAACGCTCGACACCTAAAACCCAACACTTTACATACACAGAACTTTGATCGAAAAAAATGTCAGCTATCTTTGCAACTCTTAACTTCTGTTTTACATCACTAACGTAACGCAAATCAAAGCTCAACATAGAACTGTTTGTTGCTGTTGTTAAAAATGTATCGCATTTATTGCTGGTTGGGACTTTCGTTAGACTTGTTGGTTCCTAAGGAGCCGTTTTTTAAGGGGGAGCTTGTAGTCAGGCACTTCCTTAACCACCAAATCCGTAGAGAGTACTCCTTGGCGTTTGAGAGCGTAGACCACGTCCATGGCTGTCACTGTCTTTCGTTTGGCTCTTAACTTGCCACTCTTTGCACGATCAGAAACATTAAATCCTTATCCCAATCAATTCTCCTCGGGATACGGATTCGCCTTTGCAATATCTTCAATAAATTTACGTCATGAGATATTTGCATATCGTTCATATCCTCCCATTATTGATCTGAAATTTCAGATTTCAGATTTAGATTTTTAAGAAGAACCTCTTTTGTAAGATAACGGTAAAGGTAAACCTCGACAGTTTACATTCTCGTCCTGTGAAAAGCTTTTGATTAATTTTCTATGTAGGAAAATTACTTCTTCTATAAATTATTAGGCAAATATTGGACTAACCCCTAAAAAGGAGCTGCGTCGTTATTTTGTTCTACTTTATTTTACCTTTTTTGTTATTTTTAGTGTTGAAAAACTTCTCCCACGGTCCCTAGTCTTCAGCGAAGAAGAAGCAACAGCTCGTTTGTACTCTTTCCGAATCCAGGATGATGGTTGTTGATGTAACAACCCATTGTCAGTGTTTGCGACGCCACCCACAGTGATGCCATCGTTCCGGATTATTCTTATGTGATAGATCTCAGCTCCCTTGAGCAGAATGCACGCCGCCTAACTCAGGAACTGGGATAACGAATCAATGAAACACACACTTGGTTCTATTTTATTTATACTTATTCCCGGCTAGAACAGGGTCAATTGCATGCATCCTTAGTTATAAATTGTGAGGGGAGAATTTACCGATATTCGTAACCATAAAAAAGCCAACAGTTAGCAGTTAAGTGAAAGTCCAATAACCATGGTAGCCAGCTGTCCATCTGTATTATCGTGTAACACCTTGTAGTGAGAACTACCTGAAGTTGTAAGTAGTTAATATTTACGAGCAGAATAACTGACTGCCCATGATGGAATAGCCTAGAACAACAATGAGCTTATTGGCAGCCAGTAGGGGTTTAGGATTACTAAACGAAAAATTAGATCACTTGTTTAGAGTCTAGCATAAATACAGGTGTTTTGTAAATCGTTCTTCGGTTACGCCCCCGGTGGTGGGACGCCGGATACCACTATCCCGTATTGGTTAGGTCTTACGTTCTATGTACGTTATTGGGTTAAACTCTACTGTTGGACCCAAGTAACTGCGTATTCTCTGTCTTCCCGTTGGATTGTTTTGCTGTAATAGATCCCGAGACCTCTAGGAGTCTGACAAACTCCGTCGCTGCAAGCGCGTTTCCCTCTGGATTGTTGTAACAGGGTTAACCAAAAAGTTGTTAGGTGTATCACAAAATACAGAATTCTAACTCTGCAGAATCATTACTTTACTGATTGTAGAATTGTTGCTCATGACCTCATATCATCCTCCACTGCCATTAGACATTCTACACACAAATAAATGAATACTTATCCTTGCTAGTATTATAGAAATTTCGGGAGCTGCATTTTAATTTCTGCGATTCCCGTAAAAAAAATGTATAAGTATCAGTTTTCGTGAGTATCAATTTTCGCCTTTTTTCCCAAAAGGCGAAAATCACGAAATTTTGTACGTTCCAAAGTTAGTAACAATAAGGTGAACAGCTCATTCAGTCTGAAAGATTTAAACATTTACTTTTTAACTTAGAAAATATTTATATTTCCCACGTTGTAGTGGTTGGACGATGAACAGAAAAGAGAATTGAGTAGCATTAGAACGACTCAATTCGCTGTTATTTATACAGTATTGTAAAGAAAGACTTCAAAGATAAATACGGACATGGCGAAATGATTTGAACAAAATAGTTGATAAATAGAAAAAAAAGACATAACACAAGAATGGGGGTTCAGAAGTTATTACAACAAGAGTTACTCCATCTAAGGAGGAACCCCGCCGAACAGGGCTTAACTTTGTTGAGCGGACGAGACGCGGTGCTGTCCTAGTGGTATTACCGTAAACGTCCAATAGTAACGACCCCCCGAAAGCAACGTAAAAAAGTCGTTACCTCTAGTAAATCCCTAAAGTAGCGAGCCTAGCCCCACGCCAACTCCACCTTCCCGCCAAAAATAACGAGACCAAGGTTTAACACAACGTTATTTTAATTTTCCAATCAATAGTCAAGTGAACAGGAAAATGAAGTTTTCTTTGCATTAAAATTCAAAATTCTTTATGTCATTTTCAACAGGAACGTCGGTAATAACGGAAACGTTTCAGCTTAAAAAATATTGAAAAATCGGCTGATTCTCTTATGCGGTAGTCCGGTCAAAGCAGGAGTGCGCCCGAGAGTGTGTGAGTGCAAGGAGCTTAAGGAGGAGGAATAGAGATTCCTTGTTTCCGTGAAAAAAGTAAGGTGATTAAAGGGCTCAGAAAAGAACTCTGGGAGAAACTTGCACAACTTGTGCCTGCAACAGAAGACACGATGCAGACATGTAGAGGACAAGTCCTCTCTTTATGAAGGGAAAACCGGAATTCAAAAAAGTCGCTTAAATCAAGTTAAAACGATAAAATAACCACACCAAGAGCAAACAACATACGTACGGAATAAGGTAAGCCATTTTTATTGATAATTTTTACTTTTAACTACCTCCATGGATATCTTGTAGAAAATCCCATATAAACCCTTATAATTCGATGCCGTATTGTATGGCTTGTGTGGTTCATAGAGAGAGCTTGGGCTGCCTGTGGTGAGAGGTACGTGTCACGTGATAGCTTGTGCATGTGGCGAGGCCTCGCAATGTTGTTATTTTCCCCTCAGCTGTGTTCGCACTTTGGAGTGAAAGAACAGCTGGAGATGAAAGGAACCTTGTGAGTAGTTGAATTTTATGTCTAAGCTTTGCATTAGCTCAAATGCTTGATAACTTACAGCAGGTAGGATAAACGACGAGTTTACTTCGCTCGCGGTACTTTTAATTGCAAGCCTGAGATGTGTTCATCAGTTGTCTTACGATAAAAAGCATTCCCGGACCTCAAGTTGCATGTAAAACGCTGTGAAGTTTACTTGTTTTAAGTATGTATGGAACTTTGTCCAGTCTGTTTTGTGCTTCGAGCGTATGTTTTCCTCACTGTCGTCTCTCTTGTAAGCAAATTCGGGACAAATTCTTGTGTTCTCCGCTTTATTAGCTAGCGATATTCTTCGTAGCCATAGTTAAATGTGTTGCACAAACGTGTATAGTATTACTATATGTGTTTTTAAATGGCCTTTGGCGGATTGAGTGGCGTCGAACCCCCTAAACTGATTCTCAAACGTTAAAAACATGAACGGGTTTGAAATAGACCTTATCACGGTACTTGCAGCTAAATACAGGAATTGCACCGACCAGTGATTGGAAGTTAAGGTTACTGTAGACCTTCAAGGGCCTATATTGTTCAAAATAATTATTTGCACCAAATTCAAGACTTCTACTTTATCTGAATTTTGCGGAAAAAATTATTTTAAAAACTTAAAATGCGAACGAGTTATCTACAATAACGTAAATTTTTAAAACCAGTCAATGAACCGCAAACTGTTATCAGCCAATTAAAATGTGTCAACCTTTGAGTTGAGCAGGAACAATTTTTGCGGCAACTGATTTCATCCACAGAGTAGTATTTCGCTTCTTTTGGTCTTTTTATCCCGTACGTCTTGCAATTTCTCGCACAGAAATCTTTGCTTTTGTTGATTGTTTTTGTCTCTTAAGTGATAGACAAGGCAATTTTGCACGGTCTTCGTGTTCCTACATTTGAAGTGCAAATTGCACTGATCTTCAAGCGAATGTTTCGTCGATGCCCTGCTCTAGCTTCTTCTGGCACAGACGTTGATTGCCACGGACTTACCGACGAATTTTATCACTGATATCTGACAAAGCAGCTTCTCCAAACGCTCCTTTCCTCTGCTTCAAAGAGTGTTTTTCCATATTCTAGTAAAACAAACAGGCCGATGAAATACGCGTTTAGAATTTTTAAAAAATGTGAAAATATCCTCACTCGACTCGGTAGGCCTGTTCGAGGTCATTCCGCTAGGCCTATTCCTCTTTTTTCCCTTTTCCTTCTTTGCCATTTATCTGCTGATTCGGTTTATAAGCTGCTGAATGTTTCACAGCAGACTTCCGATGTAAGATATAAAGATATACTGTAGATGTAAACATTGCACGTTTATTCCTGGGAAGCATTACTGTATCCCGCCGGGGAGTTCAAAGCTGCTTTTCATTGGTTGGTGGCATGGCCACATTGACAACCGCTTCAGTGAGGTGCGAAAACTGTGAAAACTGTGAACTCTTTAGGCCGAAAACATAGGGTTTATTTTTGCGTGAATTACCTCTATTTAAATGAAATAATAGGGTATGTAGATTTATCGGATTTTAACGAAACTTGGCCAAAATCTTCGTCAGATATTAGCGCACCAAAGTTTGTGAGGCTTTTGTGAAAATTGAAATAGTTTTCCTGTGACGTTCCATTGAGTAACAGCAGTCAGAAAATTTCCTATTGTCCAACGTTAAAAGGGATTTCCTAAGCAACCAATAGAAATATCGAAAAAGCGTCACACATTTTGTTAGCCCATCAACTCCTGATTGATAATGTCCAGTCAGTTTGTCCGTGGTAACACAAAGGCTGGCAATTCAGTTTAGCCAGTACGGTCATTTTTGCTTCTACAGGCTTGTGCGTGCCTATCAAAACAAAAGTAGCAAAATATATTGTTATTTTCGGAATCTACAGTTTATTAGCTTAACAATGATATATAGTTTACCGCAGTTTTCTTTAAAGCAGTGTGTAAAGAAAGCATTTTCCGGCAGGCACCCCTGAAGGTCTACAGCAACCTTAAAAATAGCATTAGTCACGCTGTTGAGCTCAAGAGACCTGTAAATCATGTAGGCATTTGTGGACGAAAGTTATGTTAGCATTAAAAATGTTTCCTTTTTTCAAATCAAATAAACACAAGCTTTGATATTATCGCTGGAAGATCAGTTTTCGGGTCAAATCTACATCGGTAAAGGGGTAAATTTATGGCGTGGATTTGCTACCTACCATTTGTTATTCATCGTCGAAAATACACCACTGAAACAGCAATAACATTTGTTTTTGCTTCAGTATCGAGCAGTTTGCGTTTGTTAATTGACTCGCTGTGTAATATGTTCTATTAGCAAACGTTTTGCTCTTGGTGCAATTCCTTTCTGTAATGCAAGTCTTAAGGTCATTCCTCACATTTGCGTTGCGCATCACTGCGCATAATTTATGGCGTCATTAGTGCGCGCTTGGGCACGCGCATATTGAAAACATGACGGATTTGCCTTGATATTGAGCTCTGTCAGTCGAAAAATGGCTCTAGCTCACCAACGAGCATGGGCACCCCAATTTTTTTTTCCAGTCGTTGTAATCAACTAATCATAAGCTTTGCGTGAGAAAAGACTGATCTAAGTTCTATTGCTGAAAATTGAATAAATAAGAAAAATAGCAGATACACTGTGGTCTTTTCTATTTTGCAGTTGGTAACCACGTCAAGAAATTTGGTTCAAATTTTTAATCAAGGATTTAGCTTTCTGTCTGAATCAAACTTAAACGTTTATTTGTGTCCGACACAATGTATTGACTGTAGTTTAATGCGTGTTCTTATGAGTCCGGGCTTACAAAGATGTTACAATTACTGGGAATGCGTTCTTATAATAAGCATTAAGTAATGCAAAAATGGGGCATTTTCGATGCCTCACTGCTCCTTAATGAGCATGGGCACACCCCTTTTTTATTTCAAAATTGAAGTTATCATATGACAAATATTCAGTGGACAAAGTTTGAACAAAAATCTATTGTCACTTTTATTTCAGAGGAATTGCCTTAAATACAGGAATTGCACCGGCTCGATTGGCCGACTTCCAGTGGTGAAAAAAGAAAAAGCCGAATGCGATAATCTTTCTTCCTTCAGTCCAAAGCCTCTGATCTTCACTAGCGAAGTTATTTTGTCCACAGCTCCCGTTCTGAACCTGTGTTCAAGCGGCTGCTTTTCCTGCCTTTACGCTTTCAATAATTAAATACAGGAATTACACCAGAAAGAATACTCGACTTTGGTGTCGATTACATGACTTAATTACGAGATACCGCTGTTCAGAAGCCTCGCACATTCACCCAAAATAACAAGAGCAGGAAATACAGAGGTAAGACTAAGACTGGAATGTCCCTAATTTAATTTCGTTTTTAATTTAATGTGTGGATGATATTGTTCGGGCGGGACATATATAGTGGCGAAAAGCGTCTATGTAACACAAAACAGCCTTCCGAACACAACGAGTTTAATGACAACAGAGAGAGTCACTAGCAACACAAACAATGTCGACCTTTCATCTGGGATTACAACCTTGTAGCAAGCTGTAATAACCTGCGAAACATGACAAAGATTACCCTGCAAAGTGAAACTAGAAACAAATTATCTAACAACTTACCACATGATGAAAGGACGGCGTAAGGGAGAGAAATCACAACTTAAGTGTACTATACATGAGCGCTTCTCCACGTGCGATTGAAAAGTGAACAAGCTACTGAAGCATTATGGTCTTGCGTAATCTCTGTGGAAAATTCTGGAACCATGGAACGGACTTAACATTAACGACTTGTTGTAATTTATTACAAGACTTCAAAGTTATCTATATTGTGGTATCAAGATGAAAATGTTTAATTTAATTTCCGAAGTGCTTCATATTATACCATCTCACAAGGTCAGTGGGGATTCTAGGTGTTGTGGGTTTTCAATTTAAGCAAAACTATTTTCCAAGGAAAGTTTGAATCTAAAAACTGGATTCTGGAAGAGGATGGGGGTGGTGGGCAAAAGGTACATACAGAGGAAAGGGTATTGGCACAAAGCAAATGCTACACTGATTTATTACCTGCAACATCATGCCATGCCGGCTGCAAAGTAGAACTGATTCAATAACATGCCAACATTAAAAATATTTCACTGCAAGTGTATGATTATCTGGAACTAATAATTTTTTCAGTGACACTATATAAATGCAGCTGTGCATGTGGTATTGTAGGATCTAGCCCTAGAGTAAATTGAAATTAATGACTTGTAATCATAAAAAATATCAGTATATTATATAATAAATTTTCAAACTTTTAAGGAGCTCTGTCACGGATGGCACATCTTGAAAAGTTGAGTCTAGGATTTTCAAGTTTGTCAATTACAAACCTTCTTCAATCTGCCTCTTTCAAAGCCATAAGTCGAAGTTCCTAATAAAAGACATATAATACAAGAAGTGCTTCGAATATGTTCTATACTTTACCTAAAGTAAGAACAAATTATGGAATATTCAACATAAGATTTAAGGGCCCCAAAGTATGGAACTCAATTAGTGAAAATGAGCAAAACATTTGGAAATAGAACATTTTACACAGAGAGTCAATCAACGAAGGAAAACTGCTTGATACTGAGGTGAAAACAAATATTATTGCTATTTCAGTTGTGTATTTTTGATGATGAATAACAAATGGTAGGTAGCAAATCCACGCCATAAATTTACCCCTTTACCGATGTAGATTTGACCCGAAAACTGATCTTCCAGCGATAATATCAAAGCTTGTGTTTATTTGATTTGAAAAAAGGAAACATTTTTAATGCTAACATAACTTTCGTCCACAAATGCCTACATGATTTACAGGTCTCTTGAGCTCAACAGCGTGACTAATGCTAGTTTTAACTTCCAATCAGAGGTCGGTGCAATTCCTGTATTTAGCTGCAAGTTATTCAAGTATCACGGTTTTTGACGCCATCTTGACAGGTAGGCAAAACGGTGAGAAATTACAATGTTTGTATGGTTATCCGATGGCAAATAATGTTTTCCATAATTGAATTTGTGAATTAAAACCTTAAAATACTTGGTTTCAAGAAGATTGTATTCACCATTCTAATTAATTTATTCATTGAACCCCGATTCAACAATTTTCTCCTACCTCCCTTGCTAAGTACTGTTTTTGTCCAAGAGTGTTCAGTCGTCAGGAAGGTTCTTTGACGAGAGGGGACTAGAAAGGCGTGCATTTTTGCCTGATAAATCGAGAGATTGGGGTACGAGTTTGTTGAACACCTTGAAGATTGAAGTTGGCCATTTTGTTTTCATGTGATTTTCTTTCGTAAATATGTTGTTTTTGGCCTATCGGCTTTTGCTCACACCTAGATGAAAGCTAGTAGAGGTATTTATGACTGTGGTAATGTATCGTTCACAACAGCACGGTCGGCAAGGTCAAAGAATTGATACAAGACACCCGGGAAGATAAAGCCAGAAAGTGAGATCGTGATTAGCTTTTTTTCTTGGCAAGAGAACTTGATGGTTTCCACTCGCTTTCTCTCATTATGTAGTCTAAGGTAAGCTTAAATTCTTGCAAGGTTTTGGTTTCATCGTTTCTTTATTGTTTTATTTTGTACGGACACATTGAAATTCTGCCAGTGTTAGTATCGCAATCTCCAAATTTGTAAGCTTGCTTTTAAATACTTGGGGGGCAAAAAATTCGAACTGCCTTATCTTTTAGTTTTGTTGTCGTTCATACTACATTTCTTTTGTATTCCATGTAGTTCGACCAGAGTGAAAATTTCTTCACGGATGATAAGCAAGGCAACCTACATGTACAATTGAGTTAATACACAGTGCAATATTTTAGTGATGGATGAACAAATTAAGTTTAAGAGACTGTGTAGATCTATTTTTTGCGAGAACGATATGCTGTCCAATTGTGTCGAAAAGCCGGATGCATGGTGGCTGGTGATGTGGAGTTTTTTTTTTTTGTGCCCCTAGAAATGAGAGATTTAAACAAATTGACATCAAAACTTGAATTATGGAGAAGAGAATGCTTGTTGCTTGTCAACATAAGTATGTTCTGTAATCGTTGCAAAAATCTATTAGCAGAGACATATCTGCAATCCTTTTGAATATTACTGCATTGCTAGTGAGACTGGCACAAACAATTACCAAGATATACAGGAATAAGATACCGTGATTTTTGTTTCCAAGAAAAAAATTATTGTTATTTTACTTGCATGCACTATAATATGTAGTATCCTTATTATCATATTGCACCAAGCTGGGGGACTTCTTCCTACAGTTGACCAAAGGTGCACTTTTTTCAGGCTGGAGGTATTATAAGACTTAACAGGACAGGGATTTCAAACATCAATAATTTTGATTATTTATCCCAGAAATAAGATCTGGTGGGTCACATTACAGTACCGCTCAAAAGTAAGTTACCACCTCTCGTCTCGTTTCTCGCGAGACGAGAGTCTCGTCTCAGGAAACGAGAGTCTCGTCTCGCAACAACCACTGAAGCGTATATTTTGGAATAAATTACAAACCGTTAGCTTGTAAGAAAACGATTAATTTCTCGCAAAGCGGTGAAGTTTGCCCCGTGAGAGCATTTGGTTTTGTGGGCTCTTGTTTTACATGCCGCTTCAAGGGAGCCAACTTTAACTTACAAGCGAAAAACTTAAATGAAAGTGATGAAAAACGAAGGTCAAAGACGTTCGCCAAAACTGTAGTTCGATGGTCGCTTTAATCATTTCATTGCAGCATGTTGACTTTACGTAAGTATGAACAACAGCTCTTACGTGAAAACTTGCTTCGCAAGACCCAATACTATCATCGCAAATGAAACAACTGAATGGAAACATTGTTTTTATTCTCAAATCAAGACGGTGGTGAAAGTGCTTGAGTAATCGATGAGTAAAGTGTCAATAGTTTCCCGATTATTATTAGTCCGTAACGCAGTGAATTTGTATAAGTGTGTGTGTCCTTTGAACTCGCTTTTGAATCGTAAAACCGTTGTTTTCATCAATAAAATTGAATGTAAACAATCGTAAAAAATTGAAGTATTAACCACTGCAAAGTGAACTTCGGTAAATCTGTACATGTTTCGTCTGACAGCGAGAAAGGAAGGATCTCTCATGGTTTCTGGTAAACCAGGCTAATAGGAAGGAAGGATCTCTCATGGCTTCTGGTAAACCAGGCTAATAGGACTCGACAAAAATCGTCTCGATATAATGGGTACTCGATATGCCATGAAGACGTGACTCGCTCAGAAAACAAGACACGTTTGGGAAACATTCGGAAAAACGAGACTCGTTTCGAATAACGAGTCTTTTTCCAAACGAGTCTCGTTTTGAAAGTCTCGTTGAAAACGAGACACATTAGGAAAACGAGACACGTTCGAAAAAGAAAAACGAGACTCGTTTGGAATAATGAGACTCGTTCGGAATAAGTTCGGAATAACGAGATTTAAAACGGGACTTGTTCGGCAGAGACTCGTTAAAACGAGACTCGTTAAGAAAACCAGACTCGTTCGGGAAACGAGACTTATTAGCAAAAATACTTCGTGAAACCATTTTCGTTTGTGAAGGGAGCCTAGTTAATTATTACGTTCATTGTCTTTTCATTAAATTAACAACCCGACTAATTGATTTTGCTTTTAATTTCAATGTTAATTGTAAATTTTAAATATTAAGCAAAACGTTTTAGTCGCAGTCTTACAAACGATATAAAGGCAACCAGAAACTGTGACTTTAAAAATTCTTAACCTTGAAGCCACTTCAGTTGTTATGGATGGTGTCAAAAGCCTTGATAATTTAACAAATGAAACGCGAAAAAATTTTATCTCCAAAAGGAAGTCTGAACATGGGGCGCGGAAGGGTTTATTTGAAATATGTGTCAGTTTCATATTTGGCAACGTTTTTTTTTTTATTTCATGAATAACTAAGAAATTGATTGGCCAAATATTAAGCTTGCTTTAAATTGTTGTACTAGAAACTACATCATGAAAGCTACATTGTGTAATACATAAGGTAAAGAAATAAAAGATGATTCTAAATCAACATTCTTATCCATGAGTTGTGCCTTTTTATGTCATTAAAAATCATTTGCATCCTTAAATTTTTTTTTCTCAACAGTAACTCAAATTTGGTAGCCCATAGGTTTCATAAAGGGCTTCTACCATTCTATCTACAAACTGCAACTTGCTCAGTATTGAATCACAGACCTAATTGGTAAATAATTAAATAAACGATCCGTGTTACTTTAATTAAATAAGAAAACGATATTAATTGTCAGAATAAAAACAAAAATTGCCAATCGAAGTTTTGAGGAGGAGATTAGCATAAACTTCCAAAAGGACTGAAGAAGCCATCAGGGATAAACGTTTACGGGCGCCTTCCACTTGAATGGTGGAAAGTTAAAAGGAAAAGCCTTTTCCACTAGATTTTTTCAACAAAAATAAATAAATAAATAAATAAATAAATAAATAAATGGAATGAACGACTGGTGACACTAGCAGAGTGTCCAATGAATAAATGACTCTCTTGTTGCAAAATGCAGAATCCAGGTTCTCACACGCTTGCCCGGTTCCTTGTTCATGAGAAATTAAATCTTGCTTTTCTTTTAATAGAAAATTGTCATCGGTTTTTCTAAACAGATGGATAACGTCTCTGAAAACCACTTCATTCTCGGCTAAAAATGATACAGGCGATTTAAAAAGCTTGCGCTTGAAAGTCTATTTTTTGTTTGCTAAAAAAAATACCACAATAAACCATTTTTTTAGTCACTAGTCACTACAATCTGCGACTAAATTCAGTAAGCAACTTTTTAGGCCAGACTTAAAATTGAACTTTAAAATCAACCACACCTCGAAATACAATACTCCAACCCTTTCCTGCATTCAATGTTGTACAAGCACAGAAGGAAAAAAAACGAATTTATCAAGGGAGAGTGGGTAAAATTTAAGGAAATCAAGGCTAAAATAATTCAGAAATATTGTTATCTCAACGGCAATGTGTGGGCTATTGTGTCGCAGATTGTAGGCAACTTTTTCGTTCAGACGATATTCTGTCAATATTATCCTAAGGAAAATACATGCATTATTGTATGTACAAACTGGAACACGATCTATCTATGTTATCCTAAGTAAAATACATCGAATTTACTGTGCTTTAAATAACATGTTAACGATGGAGTTGGAGATTCATCATTGAAAATACCCCATCAGTCATGCTGCGGACCTCTTTGGAACATGAGCTATAATTCAGAAGTGAGGGTAAAAGAGATATCATGCCCTTGAGTCGTGATTGTAGGATTTTGATCTATTTTGTTTGTCCCTTAAGATGTCCGTTTATATGATAATCGTTTTGTAGGCAGCATAAAAAGAAATCGCAAATTTTGTTCTGAACCTCAGAGTTCGCACGTTAATGAAAGGCGCAGTAATGAATTTAAAATCTGTTTAAAAATGACAAGTTTAAAACGGACAAAATATTTTTAAATCAGTTGTCAGTTTTGTGGTTTCCTTCCTTCTCTTTCTTTTTCTTCAGTCTTTTGGCTGTTGTTCTGTTCCGGTCCTTTCTTTTCCTTTTTTTCCTTTCTAAAGACGTGCCTGGCACGTCATTGTTATCATCGCTCTTCTTATCGTCTCCATCTTCTTTGGCATCAGTTTCTGCATCTGCAAGGATAATAACACCTTTGTTACTAACCTCCAACCAGCCCAGAGTAATCGTAAAATATCGTTCCCAAACACAAACACCCCCTATTTAATTTTTAACAGTATTAAGTTTACATAATGGCTGAAGGGGCACGAAAAATAAGGAAACAAATAATCTATAGAACAAAGAGAAAGATATTCAAGACAAAAGGAAAATCGTAGCCTCGTACCTTAAATGAACGTTTCGAGTTGATATTTTTTTCAACAGAAAACTAAATGAAAAGTTCTTACCTTCCAGGGTTTTTGACAGTGCACCTTCTTGGTAATTATAATTCCCCTTGAAGGAAACCTGTAAAAGAACATAGAAGGGAAGTATTCTACCCACAAGTGTCAAACAGTTATCCCGGACCCTTTAAACGTAGGATGGCTGTTTGACACATATGAGTAGAATACCCTCCTATCAATTTACCGAACTAAACGGCCAAGAAACAAAGAGATGTATTGTGGTTACGTTGATATTATAAGAACCTGCCCCGATTAATTGATTTGATATGAAAATTAATGCGCGGTTAAATTAAGTTTCTGTGTATCCTTACTACTCCTTACTTGAATATGGATGAAAGTTTGGAAGAATTCTAAGAATCTGGTCCCAAATGCCTCCGCTCACGAGGAGGCTGCTTTCAAGTGTTATGGCTCTATTAGAGAGTCTATCGAGCGAGGGTAAAATCTTAAGAACCTGTTCTCAAGTGTCTTTGTCCAAGTCTATCGACCGGGGGTAAGGTGCTTCATAAAGAAACTTGTCTCGAGCGATCCAGCAAAAATTACTTAATACTCGTTAATACCCCTCCCATGCCCACCAATGAGTTTTTGAATCTTAGATAGACTCTTAGGAGCCTGGTCCCAAGTGTTCTGGCTAGATTAGGAAGTCCATCTACCGGGGTACGTTCCTAAGAGCCTGGTCCCAAGTGCCCTGGCTCACGAAGAGCCTGGTCCCAAGTGTCCTGACTCGATTAGGAAGTCTATCGACCGAGCGTGAGTTGGCTAACAAAGAACCTGATCCTGAGTGACCACGCTTAAAATTAAGGACATCTTCACCGCAAGAAGTATGGATCTCGAAAACGTCCCATTTTCAAAAATGCTCCGAAACTTAAGCTGCACATCCAGGATAGTTATTGTAAATTTTCACAATTTTGAAGCGAAGTTAGAACTAAACAGTGTCTAGTACATTTCAAATACGTTTCTCGTTTCCATTTGTTGGTTCGAATATTAGATCAATCTACGTCGTTGTTCTTATTACACGGCATGATTAACCTCCACCTCACCCGGTTTATGACCAATCGGAAGGAAGAAATTTCAAGTTTTTAGATGGCTAAAACGCCGTGAATAAACAACCATATCAAATTTTATATTTCAAATCCCAATTTGAGATCTTGTATAGATTTGATCAAGCCAAAGAAATATAATACAATTTCCATCAATTAAATATGCATACGTTTGCACCAGTTTTTTCGGAGCAAAAGTTTTCAGAAACGCGAAACAAATATTATGGCTGTCTTGGGCTTTGAAATAACTTTCGAAAGAGATAGTTTTTGCATCAATCCGTTCGGTACTTTCCGAGAAATGACTTTCAAGCAGGTTAGAAATTTGAGTCTTGGCGCTTTGTGTTAATCATTCATACAGGGGAATGACGTAAGTTCTATTAATTGTTTAACTTTGGAGAAGCATGTATAATTTTCCTGCCTTGTGAGCGCTTTGAAAATATTTCCAATGCTAACAGTATGGTATACATGTAGTTTATCTTAACCCCCCAGATTTTCAATTTCGTATTTTCTATAGTAGTCGCGACCCGATGACACTTGGCCATTGCCTGCGCGATCTTTGACAGCGTGATGCGAAGCTTAACATAGATCGAAAAAGATTATCATAAGGCACGGGGATGTGTGCTCTCACCTCATGCTTTAACCTAATTCAAACTTGCGCATGGTACAATTTGGTAAATAGAAAATAATACATGGACGCGTCTGTCTTCAAGTTTCTATCAGTAAAACGATCACGGTGGGCGTTTGTCAAGTCACTTTGTACGTACTTGATATAAATTTTAAATTTAATTAATTATGAAGTGAATAAAAATCACATGAAGCAATACGTGACAATCGGCGCGCCTTGAGTTGCCTCAGGATGCGAGTTACATCGTTTATATAAGAAATAGTTTTCCCGCAAAATTCATAAGGGATTTAAAAAGAAGGTTGAAATGTTTAATTAGCACAATTAACACTTTCTATTTAGCAGCGTGTCTACATTTGAAAAATGAAATAATACTTAAAATTTTTTGATTACATATATTTCTTCAAAAGACTGAGCACAACATTGAAAAAGTAGCTGATTAATTGTGCTCATATCTATAGTGTTATTAGTTCTATTTTTGACGTTGGTTGTGGGTTACAAGTCAGCAGTAGCATTCTTCATGCATTAGATATGTGTTTATGTTCTGTTAAAACCAGTTTCTACTACTGAAAAGTATGACACGTGACTAAGTAAATAATACGTAACAATTATTGTACATACGAAAGCATGATTTTAAAATAAACGGAATACGTACAAAGTAAAAAGTATGTTTTCCTTCTGTTATCTCCCAGAACTTGTATTTGCCTCTCAGCTGCCTTTAGAGCTGCCGGTTAATCCAACCACAAAACAAAACAACATTGTATAAAAAGCTCGATTTCAGCGCGGGCAGGTTCGTAAAACGAGATAAGCTCGAAAATAAAAAAAATATATATCTATATGTATATGATTTTAACATTTTTAGCATCAAATTTTTGTTACAAAAGAAACAATTATCTTAAGACGGATTTTATAATTCAGTACTTTATCTTCTCACTAGACTGTTCAAACATTGAATAAGCGCGAAAATGAGAAGCGAACAGCAGGCTCATACTCGCGCGGTGAAGGGTCGTAGCATGAAGGCCATCTCGTTCCCAGGGTCTCTGAGCTTACCACTCCCCTGGGGGTGGTAAAATGAGAGACCCTGGGAATGAGGTTGGCAGAAAGCAAGACCTAAGTGGAATGCACGTCATGACGTCACCGGAAATGATCTTCACTACTTGCCGCCGTACTGCCACCTAAGTATTAAAGGTGTGTAAGACGGTGTGTACAAATTCTCTTACATTTTGAAAATAGTGATCTGAAAATATATATGTATATCGTGAAGATATCATGAACTGGTTTTCACACATCATCCATCATGGCGGGAACATAGAGGCACGAAATATAGGGCAAATCAAAAAAACATTCGTCTCTGAAAATAATTCTGGGGGTGGGAGTGCTGGGCTTTGTCATTTAATTACTCATTGAAAGACCTCCTGTAGCGAAACGTTTCTCGGAGCACGCTTTTAGTCCAAAGTGTAATCTTAGTGTTTCACTGCTCTTCACCATTATAAATCTTTCATCGAAGACGTTAAGCATGGACCTGCGATATTTTACCGATTTAAGGCAAGCTTCATCGGTAAGAGTAATAAATTGGCTTAAAAACCGATCTTTACTGGCAAATCCGCTCCACTGTGGAGGATGCAACCAAGCCATTACAGTGGTTGAAAGATCGGATGTCCACGTCGACGGATACCAATGGTTAGTATAAAGAGAGGGTATATTAACTTAAGAGTTGTATAATTTAAACCATTACTGAGCAGTAGGGCTGCAAGCACGCAGGAATGCTGGGTCCGTTTCTAGTGAGAGCGTAAACCATGGCTATAGCGCGAGCTACAGAATGATTATGCGGGAAAAAAAAGTCCGTAAGCAGTCTAAAGACATGCGGAATATGTACTTTATCTTAGTATATGCAAACCCGCGTCGATCGGACAGAGCATTCGAAATTCCAATAAAAAATCGTGAAGCGTGCTTCTTTACCTGAATGATTTGAACTAGCGATTATACGTGGTCTGTTGAACGAAATGTAAAAAACATCGCTTGATAGCCTGCTGCGAGCGTGGCACTATCACGCGCTTCATGTTCGCTCCTCTCGAGCTCTCCTTCTCACTTGCCATGTTGGATGGCAAGTCACGCAAGTTGGGTATACTCGTATTATATGTTGAACCATAAATGCGAGCTTCATTATTCCATTGATATTTATCATACGTCATTTTCGGCTTCTAGTTTTTGAAATACAAAAATCTAAGGGAACGCAGATATAAGGAGCGTGTAAATTAAGAAAACAAACCACGACCGCACAGAGAAATACGGGCACAAAGTTTTGGCGCGTTCTCTTGACAAAAATGGAGTAATAGTGCTGGGACTACTGGAGCAATATTGCGGGAAACGCATTCGTTGGGATTTCACACCTCTATCTCGAAGATCGTGTTTCGTTCTTGCAGGCTAACCGCATTGCTATTGTATAGCAAACGTCCAGAAGACGAGACTATGTCATATCTCGGATATGTCATTGCTAAAAACGCAGACTAAATAATTCTTCCCGGAACCCCATAGCAAATCTCTTACCCAAAACGCACTCCGTTTGAAGCTGTAGAGTGAGCCATTCCGCTTGGGCGTAGAAGATATGAGACCGAGAACTACTGTAGTAATATCCCTTTTAAATCTCTAATAGGGGCGTCCAAAGGAATTCTGAATTTGACACTGGTTCTATTCCTTTAGGAGATGCAGTACTTGCAGGAAGAAACGAAGCATCAGAACTAACAGTTTTTTTTGCCAAGTGGCCAAAAATCCCATTGGGGGAACTTTTAATGATGATTTACTTCTGGTCCACGGACCAGAGTCGTAAATCCACCGCTAACATGATGTCCATGAATAACAACCTAGTCTGCACTGTTTTCCGAAGTTTGGAGGACGCATGTTCAGCGGACATCGCAACACACCCTTTTATTCCGTTTGGGGGAACAGCTGTCGTGAAGTGCGACGAAAGCAAATTCAATCACAAAGCAAAGGTTAGTTAGTATACATGTCTTGGTTGTGATATTGCTGCTTTGTCAAATTTGGTTGAATTCTTTGACAAATAGTTTCACTAATCAACAATCGTTAACTCTATTAGTATAACCGAGGAAGAAGAGCTCTCGACTTGTGGGTCTTTGGAGTCATTTCAACAGCCACGAGGCCTGCAAAGGGTTATTATGAAGTGGTGGCGAGTCGGGATCGTGCGACACTGTTGCCGATTCTTGCAAAATGTCTCCAACCAGGCAGTGAAGTGTACACCGATGACTGGGGGGCCTACAGAAACCTGGACCAACATCGGCCCAACCACGTCGCTCGACATCGCGTTGTTGTCCACGCAGATAACTTCGTGGACCCAGTAACTGGGGTTCACACTCAGGAAGCCGAATCTGCGTGGGCAAATTTGAAAGGCCCCCTCAAAGGACGGCGTGGTATCTCTCGCGATGATCTCCAGGCCTATCTGAACGACAGGATGTGGAGGCAATGGCGAGGACTGGATCGCATCATAACAAATTTTCTCCTGGCATTGTCTTCACAGTATAGAGACTATATTGTGTAATACATACTTAATCACTGGTCCCGAGGGAAGCAGTTAGCTTTGTTTTCCCGAGAATGTCGATGTTTCCCGAGACGAAGAGGGGAAGGGGATTGGGGGGGGGGGGGGGGGTGGTGTAGGGCGGGAAACCAAACAAACTTTTTCCTAAAGGACCGGTAATTAAGTGCTTTGTTATATAGCTGGAGCCTGTGTCACAGTAGCCTGCGTGTGTTTACTATTTACTACTTACGTCTTGCGTCACAGCCACCCTCCCCGAAAGAAAAAATCGGTGAGGAACCTCTACGTTTTTTTCCTTTCGGGAAGAGTGCCTGCGTTGCAGGCTACGTTTAGTGAAAAGTAATAAATCAAGTAGAAGAAAAAGTAACCTCTGGTTAGTGAGAGAGCGCGCAATAATTCTGTAATTGTAATTTTTAATTTACGGTAATTGTAACTGTAACTGTAATTACGTGACCCTAAATCAACCAATAAGAACAAGCGTGATATTCAAATTAACTCCAGCTATATAACAAGATGCACTTAATGGCTGGCCCCACTTGAAACAGAGTTTTGTTTCTCGTAGGTCAGTCATGAAGTATTTGTTATACCTTCCAATTCAAAAATAGAATAAATCTAAAATGTACCTCATGCTTACTAGTTTTGGTTTGTTTAGTTCTAAGAACTTCATTGTTCTTAATTCTGTACAATCCAAAGGTTGTTTTCAAGTTTTTCTCTTTTTTTTTTGGTTGCTTTACTAGGGGATTAAGAGCTTTTTTGCTTAACTTCCTCTGTTATGACTTGAAAGTGTTTCTTTGCCGTCACTACGACGAGCAAGTTATTAGCTTGACTGACGCACAAATTTGCCGGATCTTCAACACGTTCGAATTGAAAGTTCGAGTTGTTATTTTTATAGGGCGAGAAAAATTACACGTGACATGTATTTGAGTTGGGAGGTATAACAATGAACTTTGTATTCCAGTTCATTACAGGATTAGTTACCCTTAGCTATAACAAAAACATAAAGTGTTGCGAAAGCTTTTGAAGTTTATTGAAATGAAAATCAGTGGAACAAATTGATGCGCAGTAGAATAATTAAGCGTAGTAAATGCGATGTATTTTGCTCCGGATAACAGATAGATCGTGTTGCAGTTTGTACATACAATAATGCATACATTTTCCTTAAGATAATTTTTACAGCATATCGTCTGAAAGAAAGATGGGCCTACAATCTGCGACACAATAGCCCACACATTGCCGCTGAGATCACAATATTTTAATATTATTTTAGACTCGATTCCCTTAAATTTGACCGACTCTCCCCTGATAAATTAGTTTTTTCCTCATTTGTGCTTGTACAACATTGAATGTAGGAAAGGGTTGGAGTATTGTATTTCGAGGTGTGTTTGGTTTTAAAGTTCATTTTTGAGTTCGGCCTAAAAAGGTGCTTACTGAATTTTGTCGCAGATTGTACGTAGTGTCTAGGGAGTAATTCAAAAATGTTTTATTGTTGTAATTTTTTAGTAAACAAAATATCTTGCAATTGGTGGAACAAAGCGTTTTAAATCGCCTGTATCGTTTTTAGCCGATAATAATGTGGTTCTCAGGGGCGTTACCCATCTGTTTATAAAAACCTATGACAATTTCGTATCAAGAGGAACAGCAAGATTTAATTTCACAGGCACAAGGAACCGGGCAAGCGTGTGAGAGCCTGCACGTGTGGCTTCAAGGTTAAGATTTTTTAAAGTTACAGTTTCTGGTTAGCATTTATATAGTTTGTAAGATTGCGAATAAAAACTTTTGCATAATATTTAAATTTTACAATTAACATTGCAATTAAAATCAAACTCAGTCTATTGATCGGGTTGTCAATTTACTGAAAAGAACTTGATAATTAACTAGCCTCCTTTCACGAACAAAAATGGTTTCACGAACGAGTCTCGATTTTTGAATAAGTCTCGTTTTCCAAACGAGTCTCGTTTTTCCAAACGAGTCTCGTTTTTCCAAACGAGTCTCGTTTTTCCAAACGAGTCTCGTTATTCAAAACGAGTCTCGTTTTTCCAAACGAGTCTCGTTATTTCAAAAGAGTCTCGTTTTAACAAGTCTCGTTTTCCAAACACTCCGAACGAGTCTTCCGACGAGTCTTCTTCTTTGAATAGTTTTCCGTCAAAACAAGTCTCGTTTTCCGAAAGTTTCAAGAACGAGCCTGGTTTTTTAAACGAGTCACGTCTTCGTTGCATATCGAGCACACATTATATCGAGACGATTTTTGTCGAGTGCTATTAGCCTGGTTTACCAGAAACCGTGAGTGATCCGAAAGGAAGTGAATTTTTGATTACATAACAAATCGGAAATGTGACTTAATGCATCCTTTGCTAAAATAACAAACACACGTGGCGGAAGTGTCCAAAGAAATGGAACGTGAAATGGAATGCAGAAGACGTCAGTTTGAATACTTAAAATTAAGTTGATCTTAATTTCCTCGTTAAACGCGCTTACCAAGAAAGTCAAAGTTTGTTGAGCGATTAATAGAAGGTTGCGATCTTTTGGTCAAATTAGTTGTGTTGATGTTGAACTCGCCTACATGTACCTCGATCGATAAAAGACTTTCGGAGAAACCCACAAACAAAGAGAAGCATTTCAAAGATGAAATGGCTTTATAGGAGTTTTAATAGCAAATGCTGAAAGATAAGAACAGAACTCGCTTAACTGCAAAGTTAGTAACGTGCGTCGATCAGCGATCGAAACACGGTTATGAAAATTGTGAACCGCTCGAAGGGCAAGAACGGTCCTGAACGGTCCGTGTTTGCTTTTAAACATGACACTGTTAACCTTTCTTTCATGTATACAGCACCGTTCTACTGAAATGAAGTTAATGACTTCATTAATCGCGGCGTTTGGTGAAAGAAGCCACTGAGATCGATCAGCAAAAGAAGCAATTTCAGCGTACAGGTCTGGACACCGCGGAAATCATGAACGATATGTTTTCGCTTGAAAACTGAAAAATGTGCAAGCGAAGCTTCGTCAGATCGCGCAAAGGTTTGCTGCGTTGTTGCTGCATCGTTTGCTTTACAATAGGCTATTAAAATCTCGCGAGAAGTTCAGGCAGCCGTACTTACAGTTTTTTCAAGCTCTCACGAGACGAGACTCTCGTCTCGCGAGACGAAAGTCTCGTCTCTGGAGACGAGACTCTCGTCTCGCGAGATGAGAATCTCGTCTCACTAGAAGGTGGTAACTTACTTTTGAGCGGTACTGTAGGTCTGTGAAAGGGGTTTCAGGCTAGAAGCTACATGTATATGAAAGGAAAGCCTTTCCTGTCAAAAGCACTGTAAAATGAATAGGTCTCTGACCTTGGGCCAAAGCCTCCTTGTACAAAACTTTGTTACTTCCCTTCCTCCTCTACATGGACATAGTTCTCTAGAAAAAACCGCTTATAAATTGTAATAAAAACATTCCCTTCACTTCAGGTTCATGATTGAAACAAAACTGTCTGAAATCATTTTTATAATATTGAAGGAAATACTTTTCTTCTATAGATTTCCTTTTTACCCGCAAGCTATAATCAAATTGTTTACGTTTGACTTAGTTGAAAGCAAACAAGATTTTGCCAATATCCATGTCTCACTTAGTGAAATTGGGAAAAATACTCTTGGCAGTCCTGGCATTCTCAAGTTGATTGTCTAAAATAAATTTCAAAATCATGTATTGTAATTTTTGCATACTAGTAATCATTCTTATACAGCTGTTTCGAAATGTTAACTGAACAAGGACCATAACTAATTTACCTTTACCCAAAATGTACTGCTGACTCATATACATAATTATATTGTCAATGTTGGACTGACTGGTAAATATGGTGAACTCTTATTTAATGATTTCATTTTGAAACAGACTGTTGTTATTATTTGACACTACATCATGTACAAGTTAATATGATAAAAATGTTCCAGTTCCAATCAAAATTAATTATTATCCATTTTAAAATTTATGAGCTGTCTGTGGAAACAACCTGTGAGTTGATTTTTGTATTTCTTTTCTATTTCGAGCAGTCTGGCCTCAAGCCCTGGCTGGGAACATTTTATCGTGTTCTTGAGCAAGACACAACTTTCACAGTGCCTCTTTCCACTCTGGGGTATAAATAAGTACCAGCAAATTTAATATTGCAGGGTAACCTGCTATGGACTAGCATCCCATCCAGGGGGAGTAGAAATACTCTTAGTTGCTTCGTGCTACAGAAACCGGGATAAGCTCCGGCCTGATGGGCCACTTGGCTCATATGCAGACTTTACTTCCACTTCGGAGTTGCTGTTTGCCTCTTTTAGAACGAATGCTTGTGCAAAACATTTCACATAAATATGACTTGATTTTCAAGAGAATGAACATACAGGTGACATGCATTTTGATATGAATAGTTTTGCACAAAGACTTGTTTTGCCACAGAGGCAAAAGTCAACTATTCATCCATGAGCTGGCTCAGGGAGCCTTTGATTTTTCCCTCAAACCCCGTCTAGACCATCTACCCAGCCAAATTTTACAGACAAATGTATGGATACTCCAGGAGTATTGAGGAAAGTCTTTCTGCAAAAAATGGATCGCTTCTTCGCATTGTTGGCCTTGTTTGACGTTTGTCTGAAATGCACCTTTAAGAAGATTGTCTTCCTTCCACGATGAAAACCTGTTATTCGCCATCTTCGAGAGAAGGGGCCTCTTGTTTACTCACCGTAAACAGGTTGAATGTATTTCAAGTTCCCGCCATTTTAAATCTCTTTACAATGCACGCAACGCATGCTGATAGTGGTAGCTCTCGGCTGGGTTGAAAATTTTCATTTTATTTTACTTTGGTTTTATTTATTTTTTTTTTTGGATTTCAATTGATTTTACTTTCTCTTTTATTTAACTTAAAATTAGATATATAAATAAATTGGAAAAATAGAACAAAATATACAAATCAAAAGAAAAAATATTAACAAAAATAATAAAACAATTCTTCCTTCAAAATACGGGTAAGGTAAGGTAAGGTAAGGTAAGGTAAGGTAATTTATTTTACGTCAAGAACACGGGGAGCGGTTGCCCAAGCCTCCCGAGCCAGGGGCTCATGATAAAAGTGTTTGACATACATGTTAAAAAAAAGATTTAAAAACTATATATTAAAAAATACAAAATTATCATACTATTAATATCTTAAAAATATGCGTTAAAAATACAATATTAAAAAACGATAAAAATACAACATGTCTATAAAGGAATCATTTAAGACAAGAACTGCATTGGCAGCCACCAATGTTTGTTGTATTAAGATGATTGATAAAAGCTGGAACGTTTGCTGCATTTTTTGCTGCCGGCGGTAACTGATTCCAAATTCTAGAGATGATATAAGAATACGAGCCGTGGAAGAATCTACTATTGAAAGGGCGTTGTTCTACGTTTAGCCCGCTGCTTCTAAGATTGTATGGCGTGACCCGGGGCTTGAATAAGTTGGTGATATAACGTGGGCCATTTTCTTTAAAACACTTAAAAAATATTATCAGAGATTGTTCAATACGTCTATGTTCTAGCGTTCTCATGCCCAGCAGTTTGAGTAATGACTCATAATTAGAAGTTTTCCCCGTGTTCATTACTGTTCGTAGACCGTAGTAGTTAGCGTCTTCCACTTTTTTGTTGAGCGTTTTACCTATACCAATCAGTAAAGAATTACAATACTCAAAATGCGGTATTATAAAGCTCCTGTATAAAAGTAATAAAGTATCTATGGGTACTAAGCGCTTGAGGCGACGAAGTGCGGCAATCTTAGCGTATGCTCTTTTCAGCATTACATTTGTGTGTTCTTTGAAAGATAACTTATTGTCCAGACATACTCCAAGGATCTTTAAATGTTCTTTGATATCGATTAAGGTGCCATCAAACTCCAAATCGTAATTGTATGTTGAATTCCCAAGAATCATTGCTTGTGTCTTGTCCCCGTTGGCTTGAAGATAGTTGTAGTTAAGCCAGGTAGATAGTTTTTCCATGTCTTGATTTAAGACGTGTTGAAGCACAAGAGGACTTTCGTCCGCCATATATTCGGTTGTATCATCCGCGTAGATGCGGAGGGAAGAGACGGAAACAGATTCGTTCATGTCGTTCATAAAGATGTTAAACAGTAAGGGGCTAAGGAGACTTCCCTGCGGGACGCCGCACTGTAAAAGTGACCAGCTAGAGCACGTATTATTGCATATTACCCTTTGTTTACGGTCATGCAAAAATGATCTTAAAAGTTGTAGGGCTGGTTCTTGCAAGCCATACGCTTTTAACTTTGCTAGCAGCAGATTGTGGCAAATGCAGTCGAAGGCCTTGGAGAGATCGATAGCAACTACACCCACTTCTTTTTTTTCATCAAGTGCGCGTCGCCAATCATCTGTTAATTTGATCAACGCTGTAGCGCAGGAGTGTCCCTTAAGAAAACCCGACATGTTGGGCGAGAAAATTGGTGCAAAGGAGGCGTACATCTGGTCGAACAGCACTTTCTCAAATAGTTTGGAGATTGCAGAGATAACGCTGACTGGTCGGTAATTGTTTTTATCGGTCACATCGCCCTTCTTACGGATGGGGGTGACATTACTCATTTTCCATTCTTTGGGCAGAGTACTCGTGCGAATACAGTAATTAAACAAAGACGTTAACGGAGTAGCCACGGCTATAGCGGAAAGTTTAACAATCTTTGGAGAGAAACCGTCGGGGCCAGTGGCTTTCTTGGCATTCATTTTTAATACGTAGTTGGTTACGGTTTCCTTGTTGATTTCCTTAAAAGCAAAGTCAAGGTTGTATGATTTGCTTTTAATTGCTGCTATGCTAGGATGGTCGCCGAAATTCTGTTCCGTTAAGCTCAAGGCTGAGTCCTGTATTCTTGGATTTACAAAGAAGTCGTTAAATACGTTGCTGGGATTAGATACGAGTTTCCCATCATCCAGAAGATGGATGTTAGCTGTGCCATCAGTGTTAGATTTATTGTTCGGAAGAAGAGGTTTCATCTTTTTCCAGAATAAACCAGCAGATGATGCTCCTGAGGCTGCATCGGCGCAGAAATTTTTTACTGCTCTTCTCTTTAGACCTGTAACTCTGTTCCGTTGTTCTTTGTACTTACACCAGTTTGAATGGTTTTGGGTGGCAGTTCTTGCGGATGATATTCATATCTAAGTTGATTTGGATTTTAATAGAATCTTGGCGATTGCTACTTCTTGGCCACCATACAAGTCTCAAAACCTAAGTTTACTGTATAACACTGGTGCATTCTCTCAATAGGTGAGTAGAATAGTCTGTCTTTATCAACAGGGACTCCTCTTATACTACAGTATTCCACTCGTACTGAGTTGACAAGAAACAAATATGGTTGAATTGACTCGTGGTAGCTATTGTCTAGAGGGGTAAAAAATGCAATGATTGTTTTAATCTTTTTTGCAAAGCCTCAATTGTTGCTCCAGGTTGTCCAATAAACACAACCCAAGTCTAATTATAAGGATTAGGTTGTACCCAATTGTGCACACTTGCCGGTTGATTATTCATGTGAACTGCCCAAGGATTTACTCGCTGAAAGATGTAGCTTCAAACTAAAAATGCTAAAACTGCAGTCGGGGATGGACATTGGTAATTTACATTGAAAGTTGTGTTTGACCCTGATGTTATTAAAACAGAAAACAACATTTATAGCAACTTATAGAAATATGTTTGGACCGAACAACTTTGCTCATGCTACACCAGAAAAATGGAATGAGTTAATGCTAGCATTACAAATCATGCAAGTGACTTGTAAATACTTGGAATGTTGCTATGTTTGTTCCCACATTTCAGTATCTGGGAATACCAGGCCTCAAGAGACAGTCTCTTGTGCTAATCATGAGTCTTGTCCATGACAGTGGTGTGATATAGTGAATATCATGGTCAAACTGATTTGTGAGCTATGTGGTTGGTCTTCCATTAATGATGGATTTTACTTCGCTTGTTTATACCTTCATGATTAAGACATGTTCTTTGAGGAGTACTGTTATGACTTTCCATACTGTTCTTATACATCTTTCGAACTCTCTTCTTTTGTGCATTGAGTCTGTAAAATATCCACTTGATGTCTTGTAGCAGATATCAGTGTTCTCAGGATGATTTTGCCTTGGGGAGTCCCAGGGCCCCCTCTGCTGAGAATTAAGGACCCTGTAAGAACATTAGGGGGACAAAAATACATGCGGTCCACAACCGGTGTGGAAAAATTCTTTCTAATTTCTCTGCCTTCCATTTCATCAAAGCACATTAAAAAAACACGCACTATGAATATCCCAAGCCTGCAGTCAAAATGGTCTATGACATGAAGTACTTACCTGATCCAATATGGCAGACTAGGTGTCTAGGATTCAATGATGATGCATACATCAGTCTTTGCCACGTAGGTGGGACCAATGAAAGTAAAGGGAATAAAATTAAAGACTTTGAATCTTTTATCATGTTTTTTTATTCATTCGAACAAGCAAAATACTGGGGTGTTAGGTTGACCATTTAAACTACTTAATTATTGTAGACGTTCTAAAGTCTGTTTGACTCATAGCTTGCCCTTGCGCCCTAATGGGAACATCTTCTTGGCTCTTGATGTGCCATTTCAGTTTTTCTTGGGGAAATCCCACAAGGCCATGGCCTGGTTAGAACACTGAGATATTCATACATCTGAGGATTATTCCATGCCAGAAATGCTTCACACAGTTCCTTTTCACCTTTAACAGAGTTACTTCTGCTGTCTGACCTGATTTATTAAAGACATTGTCTCCTTGCAATGAAATGCCCAAGAGCATTGATTAAAGATTTGGTGTCCAAAGAATAAACCACTTCAATATGGACTGCACGGATGGGCATGCATGTAAGCAATACACTGTATCTCTATACAACATTGAGTTAATATCCGATACGGAGCCAACTGCTTTGTCTTAGAATTGGGTTAGAGCACCAACCAGTGTGTTGTTTAGATTTGGCTCCTTTGACAACTGGTCATCAAGAGAGGCGCCATGATACTTTGCTGAGCAGCTAAATACAGTTCAAATGTCTGACTTCTATGGGCAGCAAGAGAGAAGTTTGCACCAGTCACCTTTTCAGCATAGGTGTGGTGCAGGTTCATCAAACCTTAATATTTATTTTGTAGGATTGCATCTCTTTGTGGGTGCCTCTTCAGTGTCTGGAGTCCATATTTTCCTTGAGACTTGTTCTCTAAACACAGCGGATCATTTGTCCATGGGAGACTGATTCTGCTTCACTGTGCGACTGGAACATGTAGACTGGTTTTGGGAGGTGCACAAAACTGTTGCTGCAGGAAAAAAATGTATTTGGTTTAACTGATGCCACATATGTATAATTTACTTTCTCTAATTTTCACTTGAGTGTTAAAAACTGTGTTAAAGAAAGAGGAATTTTGACCAATTTAGCAGGAAAATGTTTATGTTGTGGTTGAACTTTTTGTTGAATATCAAACTGAGGTACAGCCAACAAAACTGTATTTTGTAAATAGCTGTTACCGTGATTCTAAAAATATATGGCCCTTGATAGTTTTCTCTCTGTGAAAACATATGAGCCATGTCGACATGATGATAGAAATGATTTTGAAAAACATTTAAGTGAGAAAATTAACGAACGTAAAGTAACGTGATGTTACAACAACTTCATGTCATCAATGACAAATAAATAAATTAAAAATAACAGGAAGGCATATTTATAGAAATAGGGATGTAAGGAAATAAATTAGCAAAGGTGACATGAATGGAATCCCCTTGATTGTTCAGTTTTGTTCTTTTCTTAATATGCAGCATTTCAAAGATCAAACATTCAAGTCTTTATGACTGTAAAGTTCTTAATTAAGTCGTCAGGTGTTAAGCTGTGCTCCCTGAAATGTTTTCCTCACAATGTAGAAGAATGTAAACATTCTGGTATATCGCTTTTGATAGATAAAATGTGGGCAGTGTGTAGCATCCTCTAGGTAACTTAATTGAAAGGTTAATATTGAGGTATCTCATTCTGCCATTCAGGAGCTTCTAGGTTCAAAGGAAGGGATTGACCTACAGGTGTGTCTTTCATAGAACTAGGTAGCCTTCTAGACAGGCTGAATTCAGTATCTGCTGATAATCGTTCCGAGTATCCATTGTTGTTTTCTCTGAGTATGTGTACACCTGATGCTGCGTTCACAGGCAGCTGTCTCACTATAGATTAACCAATCTTTCAGTGTTGCTTGGGTTTGTAAAAGTGAAACACTTTCCTTATCTTGCTCAATTTCTGAAGTAATTTTGCAATCAACTTGCTCTCAGTATGAACATAAACTGGTTCTTTGTTCTCTGCCGTCACCTTTTCAGTTTTAATTTTTAACTGGGTTTTGTGTTGGTGCAATTATAGTTATTCTTTCATCTCGTGTAGCCTTTTTAGCAACGCAGTGTGAGTGTTTAAAACACCCTGTTTCTCTGCAGCTCTCACTCTGGTACTCGTAGAGTTGTGCAATGTGTGTGACAAGCATAGCATGACAGACTTAAAACTAATGTTTGATATGCTATCATCAGGATTTTTTCAAAAGATCTTCTTAGCTTTGAGGCCTCCACCCAGCTAGCCAAAATTCTGTTGTCTTTAAATGTTCTATTTGACTGAGAACTGACCCATAACAATTTCCTGATTCTTCAATGAACTCTCAGTCTTCTAATTGACTATGAAACACCTGACACGCCTCTTGAAATTTCTTAAACACTTCCTCCAGTTCAAGTGACTTTTTATTACTTTGTCAACATTGCTTTCATTAGTCATTAATCATTAGACTGGAAATGTCTTTAATTAATCTTGTTAGTCAAGATTCCCTTTGCACTGCTATGTACCTTCTTTGTTTCCATGGGACCATTACAAGAGTTCCTCTCTTAAGATCTCTGTTGCCAAACATCAAGATCACAACTGGCTTCCACTTTCTGTGACAGATATTTTTGACAATGTTAGCTATTGTAACATCTGGTACTGAATGGAAGGAATATGTCATTGGCAGTCTGAGTCACAACTTTCACTGTGGGTTTTTCTACCTCCTATGGACATGAGCCATGAAATTTTGGTCAGAGAGTAAATTATTTGTCCCTTTTGATAAATGAAAGCAAAATAGACCATTTGGGGTCAGTCTCTTAAATTGAAGTACAAATTTACTTAGACACAGTTTTTTCAAAAAAATATCCATAAGAATGAAAGTAGTTAACTTGTGAGTTAATAACTAGTTTAAAATAGTTTTATAAAGTCCTTGTACAAGGGTGGATATTTCCTATCCTTTGAAAAAAGGAAAACAATTCTTTCACAAGTAAACTTTTAACAATCCTTACTCTGAGTGTGAACCTGAAGTATTTTGCAGATTTCCATAAGATGGGAAATTGCTGTTTTGTTAAGTCTGCAGGCTAAAGCAGACCTGTTTTACAGCTAAACCTGTCTGTAAAATTGTTAAGAATTATGTGGTATTTTTACAAAAGTTGCTCCAAGAATTGAAATTTGTTGCTACAAAATTTCATCATCAGTTATCAAATTGGTTATGTTAAGCAATTTTCTAGCCAAAAAATATAAAATTTGTTACAGCATCTGAGGAACCAATACCCATCATTCTTCTTCCATACCCTGAGAAGAACTTGAATTCCTCTCTTATTACTATGCCAAGAAAGGTGTTAATAAAAAAAAACACACAAGGAATTCAAGAGTAGTGATATATGCTCTTAGGGGCAGTAGCCAATCAGGAGGCAGGGATTATACCACGTGACCAAGGTTTTCCCATACATTCTCTTAAATTTTCAAGATCCAAGATGGCGCCTGGGTAGGTAAAACATGGCGCCCGTGACGTCACAGCTCTTGCATGCCCAAATAAGGAGATAGACCGGAAGTGAATTTCACAATTGATTTTTATTGATTACAGGACGTAAAAATTACAATGGTGAGTATCCGTATGGAAACGACATGAAAGTGTTCGTGTCTATGACGCGTTTGTCGAAGACGAGTCCGTAGCGTTTAGTCCTTGTGATGACTCTGAGATGTTTGGTGGCTGGGTTTCTCCAGAAGAAGTTGGGGTTGACGACGTGGATATTGCGTCGTTCATCCTCGAGAGGTTGTGTGAGTTCGTCGAGTAGATTTTGTCTCATGACGTCATAGTTGAGTTGCCTGGATCCTCGTACATTGAGTGAGAAGCCTCTGACTTTACAGCAGACTTTGCCTTGGTGGGTTCTGTAACCGTAATTTTTGGGTCCAGCGGCGGTGAAATCGGTGATGAAATCGCCGTTGTCGAGTTCGTTGGTCATCTCTCCCAGGTAATCTCCTAACGGAACATCGGCTTGGCCTGGTTTGTGCGAGTAGACGACGGAGTCAGTGTCAAAGTAGAGAACTTGTTGTTTTAACTGTTCTAGGTAGCTGTATAATTTGAGACGTGCCCAGCAGGTGGTGAAAGCGGCGACGAAGATGTTGATTCGTCCGTTATCGGGTTGATTGTTTTTGAGTTCGGTGTGGACGACTTCTAGGGCTTCGTCGTTGGCGATTCTGACTTGTCGTATGTCATTGAAGGGATTGGAAACGAGGTCAAAGAGTTGCGTGGCGTTGTAGACGACTTGGGTGGTGGGTTTGTGTAGGTTTTCACCGAACTTGCCCCAGAAGGAGTTGAGCATGAGTTTGGCGGTGGCTTTGCGTCCTGGATTTTTCTGGATCATGGTTGGATCTAGAGCGATGCCTTCTTTCTGTTGGTATTGTTGCACGTACCGTGCCTCGTCTTCGTGGGTGTTACACCAGTTGGGGTAGCCAGCGGATTCCTGTTTGATTTTTAGCCAGGTATTCACGTAATCGGCGAAGAGGCCTTTACGGCGTTGTTCTGGCGGGAAATGGTGGACTTCGTGTATTTTGTTGAGCGTGTATCGCGTGGCAACGGCTTTCTGGATTTCTGGTGTGCACCAGGTCCCTCGTAGCGTGCGTTGCTCGGGCGTGTGAGGGCAGTGATGCGATTTCTCTAGGAGGGGTTTGGTCATTTCGTGTTCCACGCACGAGCGGCAGAGGGGGAAGGTGAGTTTACCTCCGTGCCTGAAATGTAGAACGGGATGGTATAGTTCGTGAGGCGGTAGTATGTCCACTTTGGCCATTCCGAAGTAGTGATGGATGTCTTGATCTTGGGGGTTGACGATGACTTGCGGGTGTCCTACAGGGTATTCGCCTTCCTTGTTGGCCCAGGGGTAGAGCGACGTCACGTCGACGTACTTGGTTTTTTCTCCTTGGGCCATGTCGGTCACGTGATGCAGTTTGACTGCGTTCGTACGGCCTCCGAAGAAGGCTTCTCTGGGCTCGAGCGGTTCGACGATTTGGAACGTGTCTAGGAACTTGCGGAGATCTGGGTCGGTTTTGACCTCCAGGTCCCAGTCGCATTCCCACTTGACGCAGAGCTGGTAGCCTTGGCGACTGAGAAGGTCGTGTTTCTTGAGCGTGGACTCGTAGACTTCCTGTAGGGTGCGATCGGTGTGACAGATGGGATATCGGTCTCGTTTTCGGGGGAAACAGCGAGGACATCCGTGCCATAGACATCCGTGGAATTCGTAGACGGTTCGAGTGTCTGGATCGTATCCGTCCACGAGTTGATTGGCTAGACGGATTTCACCTCCGTTTCTCACGGTGCGTATACGATCGCCTTGGTCAGTGTGTTGTAACAAGTGTTCTTGCCAGGCTAGCCATTTCAGGGCTTTGACGGACTGATTGGATCGTGCGCCGTGCCATCCTCGAGGTGGTCTGGAGGCGATGGTGTTGGGTGGTACGAGTTTCTTGCGCCAGAATCGGTTGCAGGCGGAGGCGATGGTGACGCATTTCTCCATGGGGGTCAAAGTCGGCTTTTTGTTTGAATTCTTGCCGGAACTTTTGGCAGCCCACTTTGAGAAGTTTGACGTCAGACTCGCAGTAAGCTTCCATTTCTTGTCTTAGTACGAAATGGTAGTTGTCGTTGACTTTCTCTTGGTACCACTGTTCGAATTCGGCTTTCTTTTTGGCAGACATGCCATCGGGATCGTACATGTCTCTCGGCGGCATGGGTCCTTCGTACTCTTGGTTTTCTAGGGTGTTGAATTTGTGAGGGAAGAATCCCTTGCAGAGTTCGTGGATTCCGAAGGTGGCTGGAAAGTTGGCCAGCGGGAACGGGAGAAAGCATAGGGAATCTTTGAAAGTCAGTCTGTCAGATCTCAGGGACAGTATCTTGGTGCCTACGGTGATTTGGTCTGTGACTTCTCGATGCGTGGCGTAACAGTGTTGTAAGATGAACATCCCGTTGTAGCCTTTGAGATTGTGAAAGAGGACGATGACGTCCTGATCGTCTCCGTCCACATCGACGGCGAGGGATTCGAGGTGGTCGAACATGTCGGAGGTGCAGTTGGGACCGTAGAAGGAGCAGAATTGATCCTCTTCATCGTCTTCTAGGCAGAGTAGAATGGGTGTCTGATTCCCTTCGGCGTCGGTGATGGCTTCGTAGTCGCAGTATACTTGAAGGGGCGGATCTCTGACCACCCAGACGCGCGTGTCTGGATCATCGGGTTCGGGTTCTTCGAAGGGTCGACCTTTGACTTCGTCGCGTGACACGCGTTTCTTTTTGGGCTCGTCTTCGTCTTCGGGGATGCGTTGGATGTAACATCGGTGCGTCTTCAGAAAGACTTTCTTTTCGCAGATGTGGCATTCGCCCCATCCGCATACGTGATCGGGGGTACGACGGTCACCTCCTCGTCCAGTCCTGTGTTTAGGTTCGTAGACGTGGCAACAGTCTGGGCATTTTTTGTAAGTGTCGCAGATGGATGGAATGTTGAGGCTCCGGCGTTGCAGGTGGTAGTTGTAGCATTGGTCTCCGAAGAATTTTCTGTGACATAATCGGCAGATCGAGGCGGGTTCGGGAAACTTGCCTCGTGCTAGGGGTCGTTTGGCCTCGATGAAATCGGGGCAGTCCTTTCGTTTGCAAGCGGGACACCATTTACCGTTGCAGGTATGACTTTTAAAGTCGTCGTGATCGTAGCCTCGATTGCATTCGTCGCAGAAGTAGGATTTGTTGAGGAACCCACTGAACGAGTTGCATCCGTCGTAGTGACTGTCTTCTTTGATGAGGCGAATGATCTTGTCCGAGGGTTCGGGTCCCGCGTAGATGAGCATGTGGGGTGGATCGATGGAAAGGACTTTGAGTTGGTACCCAGGTAACGCGGCCTGAAACTGCTGCAGTTCTGGAATGCCGCAAGGTCCTTCGGGGACGTGGGCTAGACGGTGGAGTTCTTTGGCCAATCGCTCTTGGATCGGTAGCCCCTGTTTGAGGTTGTGGTAATCTGGGTCTCGCGAATTTCCGTTCGCGTCTACCAGGGCTTTCATGGTGACGATGGCGCGAGTGCAGAAGAGATTGTCTTTGTTTTTGATGGTCACGCGCGACCGTTTGACGATTCCCCGCACGGCAGCACAACTCGGTTTGTATCGTTTTCCGTGACCACGCCCTGGACCTGGGGTGTGTATGAAAGTGGTTTCCATGGTAAATGTGTCGTCGAGGGTGAATTCTTCGTTGGAGTTGAGTTTGGCCGCGAGAGACTGGAGATAAGTGTCTAGTCTTTCACTCCCTTCTTCGAATTCGCGCACGGTGAAGGTGGTGGATTGAAAGGCGTGCGTGAAGGCACTGGACTGCATGGTGAAAAGGACCGTGGAGTTGGGTGTCAGGGTAGGATCCTGAGCGATTTGTTGCTCGATGGATCGTTGAAGGGCCTGAGTCAATTCTTGGCCTAGATTGTCCCTGGGAGTCACGTCTCTGTGTTGTCTGAGCGTGGCTTCGAATCGTTGTTTGTTGAGGACATTTCTCCAGTTACGTCGAGTGCCTACGGGTCTTAATTCAAATTCTACGAGGGGTCTTGTACCACCACCTCCGGTTTGGATCATCACTCGGTCGAGAGCCGGATCAAAGATCCAGTCGTCATCGTCGTCGAAGAAGGCTTCGTCGTGGGTCCGTCTGTTCTGTGAAGACATGAATGAGACAAATGTTACGAACATCGCTTTTTAATCATCTGAGAACGCATACGCTCTTTTGTCATTTACATCACGGAGTGCGTCTTTGAAATTATATCCTAAAAAGACTTTCTTTTTGCTGTTATGAATGTCTACATAATGACCGTGGATGGTCATGTGATCAGGCTTGAATCGCCCGTACATCTCATTACAAGCGTCGAAATCGCATTTTTTGGTTCTTAATTCTATGTGACCGTACCCCCATCGTATTTTCAACATATCGTAATGTACAATTTCTTCGTGAAGTTTGTTCAATAGTTCATTGTTCCTGCGGTCGAATATGTGTTGCCAGGTTGCCAGGCAAAGTATGTGACACTTTAGTTCTTCTGGTAGCCTATCCCAGTGACTCTGTAAGAGAGTGAGAACGCTTTCTTGACCACCTATTATTGGCGTACTTGGTGGAGAGATCAGGGTAGAGGAAGGTCTTTTCTATGGGGACGCGTTTCTTGGCCTCTTTTATAGTGCAAGATAAATACGTTTTTTGGGGTTTATCGTCAATGTCGATGTAACATCCGTATATTCTTATATGTGGAAATCTGTCTATTCTCTTCTTTTTTATACAACATGGTGAATTACATCGACATTGAACAATCTTAATGTGTCCTATGCCCCATTGTTCTTTCAGTTTGCCGTATTCTATTATTTCCTTGAGAAGACGTCGTAACTTTTTGTTTCTTCTGCGCTCGAGTAGGATTTGATTCCTGGCTAGACGCATTATGTAGTCCTGTAGTTCATGAGGTAATCGATCCCAGTAATTGCTATTCTGTGGGGGGTGAGGATATCAATCTCTTAACGTCCGGTATTCTGAGACAAGCATGATTTAACCCGTACCCTAAAAATATGGCTCGCTTAAAGTTGCGTTCGTCTGTGTAGAATCCATTCATGACCATGTGCTTGTTTTTCATTCCTGGAACTCTTCCTTTGGGACAATAATCTAGCAGACATGTCTCTAGAACTACTTTGATTGCACCTAGCCCCCATTCTGCTTTGACCTTAGCGAAGGCTCGAATCTCGTTACAAAGCTCTCTCCTCATTTCACGTTCGCGCCTCTCGACGAGACTGGGACTCTCTGAGGTGAAGGATGTAGGCCTGCATCTCAGGGGGAAGACAATCCCAGTAACTCTGTGAACAAAGGCGTGCCAAAAAGATGTCGTCAGTTGTCTAGGGAAGCCACGACCGCACTTAGATAGCACGGTGTGTGACAGATCTGACAGTGCAACTTCTCGTTGTTCACCCCCTTGTTCATCTGATCATCGAGTGCATCGACGAAGCAATCGAAATGCACGTGGTAACGGCAGCACTTGGTACGACCGCAGGTTTCAGTTCTAAGGATGACTTTCTTACATAGGGTGCACGTTATACTCACTGCTTCATGTTGATCCATCAGTTGGTTCATCTCCTCGTCGGTCGGCTCCTCTGCCATGATTTTAAGCGCTCGATACAAGTCAAAAACTCAGAGTGCCGTGAACGGTTCGAGCCGATCTTTTTATACTTACGGTAAAAACTGGATCCCAGGTTGCACTCGACCTGGACCCAGTCTCCGACCGTGAGGTGGGCGTGGTAGGGGGATACCCCCTATCCCCTGGGTCTACCCTGCACACGTGATGTCGGCCTTTTTCGTTTGATTGGTGCATGATTGACATAAAGCGAGGCAAACGCATTCGGCATTTTTTCAGTTTTGGTGATGGAGACTGAATCTGGATGCCGCAGCCGCCGACCTCGAAGTCAGTCCCCCGAAGAATCACTGAGACGAGTACGTCGTCGTCGTCGTGCACGATCACACGATGACGATGAACCACCGAGACGTAGTCGTCGCCTTCAGGGTCATATACCCGAAGAAACACCGATTCAACAAGTGTGTTTTATTTGTCAGAGAGATATTCACGTCGATTCTCTGGCGTCGTGCCAGCGTACTCCTTGCTGCGGTGTGTGGATGCATCGACGTTGTTACCAGGATATGGAGAGATGGGTTCTGAACTGTGGCAACTGCCGACGCGTGATCGGCGACAATCAGCCTGAGGTCGTGTTGGAAACCGACGAGGAACTCGAGGAAGATGATCATGAGGAGCACCAGTTAACGGCAGGTGCGAATGATCGTTTAGTTAGAATGGATCGAGAGATTGAGCGATATCGTAGTGAGGGTAGACCTAACCACTGCCAGTGCGAGGGGTCGTACTTGTGGAATAATTTGCCGTATGACTTGGACTCTGGCGTTTGGCTACGTTATTATACCTTTCTCAGAAATTTCGTGACTCTGTATCGGGATCGAGACCTGTACATTCACGGAAGTGTGCGTCTCCCCGTGGAACCGACCCGAGAGGTCAGAGCTATTTTGTACCGTCTGTTCATTTACAATACCCCTTATTATACGTATAACTTGATCCGAATTCAAAGGTTCAGACTCTTCTTTAGACGCGTAGAAAAACAAAGGGATATTGAGATTCGACAACTGTGTCTACTACCTTTTCCTGGGGGTCCCTCGCTTTACCAGGAGGATGGACTATGGACCTGACACTGTTTTTTTCATTCGCAGTGGACACTCATCGCAGAATGATTCATGACGCCCTTACCTATATGAGAGACCATGGAAAACCCTTCGACACGCACAATTCCTTGACGCGTTCCTGGAATCATTTGTCTTATCCCATTCCTGTCACGGTGTGATTCCAGTACTATCGCGAGATGGAGGACTTTGTGCGATCCTTGGAGTTTCGAAGTCCCATGTACATTCACGGCACCGTGTTCTTTCCCCTCAATGTCATTTCGTACGATCATATACGCATGGAGGTGTATCGCATGTTTTATTTCAACACCCCTTTCTTAGTGTTCGAATTCACCTCCAGAATTAGGTTTCGGTTGCTGTTCATATCTTCGTCGACATTCGGGGACCAAATAAGGTTCGAACGTTTGTTTGTGACACCGAATGCCTCGAATACTCTGTACCACAACGGCATGACGTGCGAGAGTTGAAGAAAAAACAAAGAGACTCTTTTTGAAAAACAACAAAGTGTGTAACTTTCTTTAATTACAACAATAAAGTTTACAATTTCCAACGTTTCTTGGTTTGTATGATTTTCTTAACAATGCGTTCTGTCATGGTTTTACGTCCGGGTAATTTGTCGATGGCTTGGATCATCTTGGTGTCGGCGTTCCATTTGTCCTGTAAGTTCTTGGCCCTGGAATAGTCAATGTCGTGTTGTTTGGCCAGTCGGTCCAGATGGTTGATCCCGGGGTCTCCTCGCGCCAGACGTTTCTTCAGTTTGGTACCAGGTCCCATGTACTGATAACCGGGCCAATGAAACTCGATCCCAGTCTTGCCCAACCATTTTTGGATGTCGAACCCATACCCTCGTTGACGTCGGCGACGTCGGGTACTTCTCAGGGGTGGAGCCCTTTTCTTCTTCTTACTGCGTGTCATAGCCTAGTTTTCGTCTTGGAGGAGCGTCCCAATTTTCCCAACCTGCTTGTAACTGTTCGAATGTGGTAGGCTTGGCCTTCTTGTACTTCTTTGCCTTGCCTTTACGACTGTAACCTCCTTCGTCGTCTTCTAAGAGTGATTTCAGGAAACCTTTGGCTGCTTTGCCTACGCCTGATTTCTTCTTCAATCCTTCTTTTTTGCTCACTACTTTTTTACCAGTGGATGATATGGGAGTTTTGCCCAACGTGACTGGTTCAAATGAACTGAAGGGTTTGGGGGTTTTCTTCTCCCTTTTAACACTCGGTGTAGCGGCTTCTTGTTTGATGACGATTGGGGGTGCTTGTTCTTTTTCGACTCCCTTGAGGATCTGTTTCAACAGACTTTCGAGGGGTGCGTCCACCATGCCTTCGGGTTCCGTCGTTCCCTGGTACGAGATGGGACCGCTTTTACCCGTCCGTATGCGTTTCACCAGTTTACCTTCCTCGGTGGCGATGGATTTGGTCATCTTGACGGCCATGCTGTCGGGGATACGTTTGTCGTTCAAGATGAGATGTTCTTCAGCGGCCAGACATCCGGCTTTGTTCAACAAGGCGCTCTTGGTGATCTTACCCTTGTAATAATCTTGCAGACGATTGAATTCTTGAACGGGTACCAGCATGACTTCGTTCATACCTGACTCAAGGTCGTGTCAGGAAACTCGGACAATTCTCTCAAGGCCGTCTCGTAACAGTCTTGCCAGTACCGTATGGATTCGTCTTTCTTTTCCAACTCGAGTTTGAGACTTTGAACGGTTTGCTTGCCTTTACCGCATTCCCTGCACAACTCGATGCACCCACCGGGCGGCGTGGTATCTCGTTTCGTTTGACAGGATTGGCAGAAGTCACCGAACTTTAAAGCCATGTACTCTTGATACAGGTCGTGGTATCTCTTGTTCAAGAACTCGTACGAGTCTTTCCATCGGGCTTCGCGACGATTGGCGTCTGCAACAACTGCACGAGTTTAGGAATGGTATTGGACTCATCTTCTCTCGGTGGGAAATTGGGTATGACGTCGATCCCCTCCAGCGGGTAACCGTCCTCGCTGCGTCCTTTCACCGTACACAACATGCTTTGAAACAACCGTGTAATCCACTCCAGAACCCCGCTCTGTTTTGGCTCAGGAGATGTTCTCTTCGACGTTTGAGAGAGTTTTTGCGTCTACCCACTTCACGCAAAACCTTTTTATGTCTTTTCAGTTTCCCATAAGTCGTTGCGTTGATGGGGACCCTCTTTTTTAGCAAATTGAGAACCATCTCGCTGATGGCGTTGATCTGATCTTTGTCGGCGAATTGCAACATCCGTTGACGTTTGTTTCGATTGGCTTCCTTCAGGACGTGCGTCAAGAAATGACGTTGTCGTCGTAACCGCTTCATCGTGGCCTTATGTGCACGAGGGTGTTGACGTACTCCTTTTATCCCATTTTTCTTGCCATTCTCAGGTAGATAGGATTCCATATGCCAAATGGACCATAACTATCTCTGGCAAATTGTCGTCTGGCTCTTTGGTATTTTTTGTAACCTTGAGCTAGTTGTTTGAATCTTCCTTTCAGAATCGCGGCTTCCGCCGGAGATAGACCTCCACCTCTTTGTTTCCTCTTCCTCCTACGAGCCCTCATGGTGACGAGTGAGGTGTACGACGCTGATCCTCGTCCTTTTATTTTCACATGATGGAGCAACGGAACGATTCGCCACCTTCAACCCACTTTTCGCCTCGTCTCATCCGTTCCAACATCCTTTTGGTATGTTTCGCTTCTTGTTTGGCTCTCAGGCTTCCGATGCCTTTGGTGATACTCCAAGCCGCCTTGGGTAAACCCGCCACCACACTGACAGCCCCTTCTCCCGTTTGGTACCGTCTTCTTTTGGTTTTAGTGGTTCTACGCCTTCTCGAAGACGTTTTCTTTCTCCTCGACCTCTTGGGCATGTTGGTTACGAATGAAGATTATGACTGCGATGTCATTTTTTATAGCGGCACGTGACGAAATCGTATGTCGTAGTCTCGAACGTATCGGTCGTACGTGGGAGATGTGAAATCCGTCACCACGTCGTCCAACGTTTGCATCTTGGTCAAAAAGCCATCCAATTCCTCCACACCACCCAGAGCGTAGTTCCTGAGTTCTGTCAGCGTCTTTTCATACGTCGTGTAAGCGAATTGGGCCATGTCCATCTTGAACGAATACTTCTTGAAATCGTTCCATCCTCTCAGTAAGGTGGCAAAAGCCGTCAATCCTACCACCGTGTACCCGTCTTTCCACACGGATCCCAAGACGATACTCACGGCCACAACCAGTAAGGCCAGTCCGTTGAGAATGGCGTTGCACAACTTGAAGTAACCGAACATCGTCCTTCGACACCACCAATACTTGTGGTAGAAAGCGTACAAACCGTCCAAACGTTTCAGGGAATCCAAATCCACCACGGTGTTGAAAGGCTCATCCAATAAACATACAGAAGTACTCATGACTCTTCTCTAACCAGTGCCAAACGTAGTCTGACTTTCTATCGGGACGTTTGATCCTTTTAACCTGTTGCTCGTATTCCCAGATCTCGTCCTTGAAGGCAGTTTCTATGGATTGGTTCAGGATGTCCTGGACTTGTCGGTAACTATCGCACTCGTCCGCGATACGTTTCATGTCTTCGTGATCCATGCTGGTCGCATCCCAGTAAGAGCGAGAGCATCGGCATAGATGCAGGAAGTAGGGGAACCACTCGACTTCACTCCTCAACATCTTGATTCGAATGGTTTTTCATCGGCGAGGGGGTCGTCTTTTCTTAAGTCTCACGAGTCTTCATATCCTGCGACCCACGCCTACTCCCGCAGCACCAATGGCGGCGGTCGTTCCAGCTCGGATTCCTGTTTTCACGGCGCGGCCGCCCAACGCTTTGGCCAATCCCAAGGCAGCCCCTTTGCCAATGGGTAACATCGCAGACAAGGCATTTGCAAGAGCACCGCCCAATTGCTTTCTCCTTTTCTGTCGACGACGGCGTCTTCTCATGGTTGTTCTCAGTTACGTACACTGGTCGAATTGCGTGTGACGGTAGGACGTTGTCCGTTTTTATAGGTAGTCGTGATCGTATTGGTGGTTGTGATGCCCGCAATGCGACGACCCGCGGCCGTCTGTTGTTGTTGGCGTAAAATCTCTTCCAATTGTTGCTGCATCTGGGCTTGGTCGAGAACACGGTCTCCTCGCCTCCTTCTTCCTCCTCGACCCGATTGAATCGACGAAGGCGGTGTGGAGTCACCACCACTTCCACCTCCTGCACCTCCACCTCCCCCTCCTCCGCCTCCACCTCCACCTCCGCCTCTACCTCTACCTCTGCGTCTTCCACTACCACTAGCGCTACTTCTTCTACGGCTGCCGGAATCACTGGAGGACGTCGGTGTATTTTGACGTGGGACGCGTCTCGGTCGTTTCCCTCCTCGAACAGCACGTGCCAAAGGTGTGGAGTCTGTTATCCTGGGTGCACCGACACCCACTGTGACGTTGGAGCGCGACAATGATCCAGCACTACCGACACCTGCCGTGACATTGGTCTGTGACACACCCGAGCCAGGAGTGCCTACTCCGACGGGCGAGACATTTGGCAGGGGTGGTGTCGGCAGTGACGATAGCGGTGAAAGAGCGTGAAGACTCACACCCACACCCGCTGCAGGCGGAATCGGAGTAATCGTCCGATTCGGTGTCCCCCAAGGCGAATAATCGTTCAGAGCCGATAGGTTGAAATCGTCACTACCATAAGAGCTCATTTTTATCCATTCCCCTCTCTCTTTCTATCTTGTTCTCGGCGAGTTCTCGTTGCTTATGAACCAAATCATCGAAACCTTCACCATTATATGCGTTTATGATGGACCTCACTTGACGGTAACTCTCGCATTCTGTGACCTGTCTCATCGGTTCGTAGTCCAGCTCATTGGGATTCATGCAGTATTTGAGTCTGGTCTTACAAATGACAATGAAAAGTGGAAACCACTCGACCTCGCTCCTCAGCATGACGGTGTAGCAAACTGATGGCATCGTACGAATCCTTCGTCTTTTGGCACATGGCTGAGGACGCGTTGATCGTCCTGAGTGGCTGGATGAAGATCCAATAGCATGTAACCGTAAGGTCGATCAGTGACCTTTCGAAACGTGTCCAACACGTCCTGCCATTGCGTGGGAAACGATTGCAGTAATAGATTTCGTATCCCCAACTGATCCCGAGGGTTCTTGAAAGCCGCGATGTAATGAGCGTTTCGGGAAATGGTCTTGGCGAATTTTCTGTTGGGGAATAGATCCTGGCACAGGTAAAGCACCGTGATGTTCCGATGATGCGAGTGTTTGGTGAAGAGATCCAACACGCGCTTGTCGTTGCCACCCTCGTCCATCAGGTCGTCCAGGACCAACACACCCCCTCCAGGAAACCATCTGGGTAACTGTTCGCTTTCGGGGATGCCTTCGTGAAACTTGACCCCACCCTTCTTGAGCTTTTGGAAACCATCTTGCCACGATCCGTAGCAGTAATGAATACTCTTCGGTGTCTGTTGGAACAAGTCTCCGTTCTCCAAGAGCAGTTTGGTAGTGAACACCGTCTTGCCGCACCCAGACGGACCCGCTATCAACAAACTCGACGGAGTGTGAAATCGAAACGCTTTGCGTCGTTCCATGATCTTTGAATGGCCCCCTGTCTCGAGACGCTCCGTTTTTATCCGAACAACTTGGCCAATGGGGTCTTGACGGCCGGGATGCGTCTCAACAGACCCAATAGGGTGACCTTACGATTGAAACAGATGGGTTTTTTCTTGGCATGACTCTTGATCTTGGCCATGGCTCTCTTGGCGGCGGCTCTCTTGGGACGCTTGGCAGGCGCCGATCTCCTTTTTCGAGGTTTCTTGGCGAATTTACTCAAGTCTCCGAACTTGTCTTCGTACCAATGCCTCTTTTTCATTCTTCTTTTCCTATCTTCTTTCTCGGAAAGCCTCGGCATGGTGGGCGCTTTCTTGTGTTTCCTACGGGTGGTCACAGTAGCCGGTAATTCACCTGTGTGAAGGACAGCCGGCGGTTGAAAAGACACTTGTCTTCTGGCGGGTTGAAGTATTTTAAGATCGAGACGTCTTTTCGGCGGTTGGTTTTTCTTGAAATGAGCCGTACTGGGTTGAGGCGTCTTTTTACCAGCTTTTCCGTACCGTTTTTCTAACCTGGCTATCACGTCGTCCAAGTGTCTATGCCCTCGAAACTGAAGATCCATGACATGTCTTGTTTTGTTAGTAACTCCATAATGAACGATTTGGGTTTACACCGCACCTTTAGGCACTCACAAAGTGATGGCGTAAGGACTTATTGCCGTAGCGAAGAACGTGCCAATACGGGTAACACTTGTAATCTCTACTAGCGTTCGTTTGAAGTCTGGCTCTGATACTCAGGTGGAACAGAACGTATCGAAGCCAATGATCTTTTTCCTGGTCCAGTATGAATCGGACTCGACGGTAACTGTCGCAATCCAAAATGCGTTCCATGACCTGTCGAAGAGGATCGTCCGAGGACAATTTCGTATACTCTTCTCGACACAGTTCTAAGAATCGATGGAACCATCTGAATTCACTACGCAACATCCTTGTTCTCTCGAAAATGAACGTCTTTTATTTCGAACAGCTTACTTTATAACAAATGACGCACTCCTCTGGAGGAACCGCGCGTGTCCTGGTGACACGGGGTTTTACAAATCTTGCGCCAGGCCAACTCGTCCACGATCAAACGTTCTAACATGTGTCCTACTTTACGATCGTTCTCCACAAACTCGTTTTTCTTAAAACGACTCAAGAAATCGTTCATGTCACGACCTTCGGCTCGGTCGATCAGGAACATCAGGGCGTAACCGCCGCAACTCTGACTGAACAGGGACTGTAGACTCCTGCCGTTGTGAATCTCGTACTTGAAATGACGGTCCAACCATTCTTGGATCGGTTCGGCGGTTCCGTACGCGTCCAACGGTAGACCGTAACTGTCCAGTATCTCGCATTTTGTTCTTGTCGGCCCACAAAGCGATCCAATGCACGCCCGGTTTATCGTGAGGGTCCGTGTTCACGATGTAAGTGGTCGGTCCTTCTTGGGGCAGTGCCCTGGGAAGTCGATCGCAAGGTACCGTGCCGTAAAATACACAGCGTAGGGACGGATTCGTCCGTGCCAAATGATCCAATTGTACATTATTCAAGGCTACTTTCTCCATTTTTTCTTCTCATTGGTACACGTCGTAGATGACGACTCGGTTCTCGTTGATCTCCAGCAAGTTCTCGAATTCGCCGTACAACAAGATAGTCAGGTTTTCTCCCGGATTGGCTCCAAAATCGATCACAAGACGCAGTTCACCTTCCTGCTTGGGATTCAACACTGGACTGTCCAAACATCCATTGGCCGTGTTGTCAAATACAAACATGTTGCATCTCTTGCCGTTCCCCCAATCCACTTTTCTCACCATGTTTCCTTTTCCCCTGCACAACGCTCCTGAGGCTTGTAGGAATTTGTAGTAGCCTCTCTGATCTTTACTGTCCCCATCGTGTTGAAGTTCCAAGGTCTCGTAGGGGTACTCTTCACCTCTCACTAATTGTTTGATGGAAGCCAGATTGAATTTTCCAAAATTGAACGGACTCTCGGTGATGGTTCCGTTGAAGGCCACTTGTTTCAACAACACCACCACTAGTCTATTAGGTAGTTTACTGTGGAAAGGATTGCTGCACTCAAAATGACGATTGTCGTTGGGATGCGAGTAAGTGCGAATTTCACCTCTCACCGTGGGGTAAGTGGCCACTCTTCCACCTTTCAGACTGGTCATGATCTCTCGGTACACCGAGGGAGTCACTCTCACTTGAGACACGAACAATCTCACTTTCACGTCGGCTTCAGTCAGTCTGAGAGTATCGGCACCGGCCCAACGGATGGTCCACATGGCTGGGGTATTGAAGTACATGTCGATCTGGATCTGTACGCCAGGTAACAGTAACTTGCTGAGATGAAACACTTCCAGGAAAGGTTTGAACCTCAAAGTCACGGCTTCTCCATCCAGAAACTGGGATCGTCCCAGGACCACGTTCTTGAGATCTTGAGGTAAAGCAGTATAGTCAGCGTGAGGAGCAGCAAAATTCAGCTGATTTGCAGTCAATTCATCGGCATCTCCGTCGTCGGGTACACCGAGACAGTTGTACCAACCGCTGGGTGTCAGGATCGATTCACCGTCGTCTCTGTCGTAGTTCAACAGTGTCTCGATGTAGGCTTTGAGGTAGTAAGTATCCGTCTGGGGGCTGATGAGAGTACCATTCAATCTCACATTGATCTGTTTGAAGAGGGTGTGGGCCAGATTGTTGGCGAGTCCCATGACATTCGCCGTCAGCAGATTCGTGTTGTTAGTTTTCTTGACGGTCAATTCCACCTCGAAGAAACTCTCGTTCAAGTCGATAAAGTCTTCTTGAGGATCGACTTGGAAGGTCACTGGATTGATCCCCGTATTGAGCGGGTTGATTCTCACCAAACGTCGAGACGACATGCTGACATCCGTGGAAGGGGTACTGAACATGTTCAGGCGAGGGTTACGAACCCCCGCCGACCGGGCATGAGCCACGAGGTCCGTCATCGTCTACGTCGTCTTCGTCTCCTTCTCAGGGCCGACTGCACCCAACGATAGTTCGGGCGTTTTGATCGGGACAGGAAGATCGATCCGCCTTTATACGTTCGTCGTATCGGGATAAGTCTCACGCGCCTCGAGTAAATGGGATTCATACTCCAAATAGGTCTTTTCTCACTTTTTTCGCCAACGCCCGTTTGATCTCTTGCGTCGCTTTACGTTTCACGGCACGTCTCGCTCCTCTCTTGACCCCGGCGAGTCCACCTCTCCAATTGGGCTTTCCTCCCTTGCCGCCTGAATTTAAACCTTTCAGACCCTCCGTGGCCGCCTCGGTGAGAAAGTCTCGGAGAATGCCGGGACCTCGTTTCTTGACACCTCTCCAAGCCATGCCGAATCCGTCTCCAGATTGCTTTATTTTATCGGGATGAAATCGTACCAGCGTTCCACCGATCATTCTTTCTTAAAGTGTAACGTCACGATCGTATTGCCCTCTCCAAAGGTCGTCAGTTCTCCAGTTGTCTCAGCCACTTGCACCTCTATTATGTCAATGACGTCTTTGCGCACGGGAATATATTGAATGTGGTAAGGCTCGAAATACTGGACACCCGCACCTCTTCGAATCAAGTTGACCTCTCTCAGTAAATCCGTGACCTGATTTCCCACCACGCCACTTCCACCCACGTCGGAGTAGACGAACAAAGATCGCGAACTGTTTCCCACCACCACCTCGAAAGCTTCGTTCAGGTTCAGAAAACGCCAATTGGAATAGATGCTGAGTTTCAAAAAATCTCCATGTCCTCCTTTGTCTGTGATGACAGCCCAAAAGGCAGGTAATCCGTCAGCGTCATGTACGTCCCCGACGACGCTAATGTCTGGAATGACATCGTCAAAAAATTCGATCTGCAAGTTAGGTCCCAGATTATAACCGTTGCCGTTCTTTTCGAGCCATCCCATTTTACAAGCCAGTTCAACATTGACGTGGAATGCAGGAACAAGCGTGACCGGACGTAAGATGTTTTTGTTGTCCGTGACCAGGTCTTCGCCTTCCCACTTTAACCTGACGTATGTTCTTTTCCCATCACTCGTGACATATTTGGCTCCAAATTTGGGTCCAGATTGTTTGAAGACGCGTTGTCGATCGAAATAGGCGATCATGGATTTCATGAGTCCAATACTGTCCACGTTGTAGAACACCTTCTTGAGGTCCTCCGTGTCGAAGTAAGCTTCTCCATACGTGTAGCGGCTAATCGATTCTATGCGTCTCCATGCGGAAAAGGACAATATGGTTTTATCCGTAGAAGCGGTGAAGGAAGGCAGCGACACGTGCGCATCCGGCATGGCGATGCTACTCATTCTCACTTTCCATCCTCCGTTTCCATTCAGGCGTATGGGGTGTGGTAACCTGATCTTGAAATGGTTCGGTTTGTTGTCAGGGAACTCGCTCTTACTACTGTGACTGGGTAAGCTGACGTAAAAATCACTCATCCTTTTTTGAAATGCAACGTGATCGTGGTCACGCCAGACGCAAAGTCCACCAGTCGTCCGTCGTTCTCAGACACCTACGTCTCGACAATGTCCAAAAAGGTCGTGCGCACCGGTAGATATAGGATGTGTCTCGGTTGAAGGTCGACCACGTCCGGATCGTAACGAACTTGTTTCAACATGTCCGTGACTTGATTCCCCGTCACCATACTCTGTCCCGCATTCGAATACACGAACAAGGAACGACGCTCGTGACCGAACGCTTCCTCGTAACTGCGATCCAGGTCCGTGAAGACCCAATTGATGAAACAACTCAAATGTAATGTGTCCGGGTCGATCTTGTAAAATGTCTCGTCCCCGTCATTCTGTCCTATGATCAAGTCCATGGCCGTGGGTATGACTTCCTTGGGAAATTCTTTCCTCAAGTGGGGTCCCAAGACGTAACCCGGTCGTCCGTTTTGCAACGTTCCCATCTTGACCCATTTCATCTTCTTGGCCAATTCGATGCCGATGGACATTTGGGGAAAGACGCATTTACCATGGAGGAGGCTGAGGCACGTTCTCGAGTTGTCCAGGACGCACTCTCCATTCTCGGCCCTATGCATGACCGTGTACAGCAATTCGGTGGGATCGTCTGGTTTGCTCTTTTTCTTGTACATGGTCACGTCGGCATCCGTTCTGGATCTCAACCTATGCATGTATCGATCTCGTATCATGTTCAGTAACTCGGTACCATTCCTCGGCGTGAATTCCAAATCGCCCTCTCTCGTCACTGAAGAGACCTGCGTGTATATGTTTCGATCCGCGTTCACCATATCGATCCACCAGATTTCAAACAGAAGAGAATCTTTCAAGTCCATCTTACGCACCACGGACGGAAACGAGAGGTCGCTGATACCCACTTTCCATCCCGACTCTCTCAACTGCAACGGGTTCGGCAGACCGTTCTTGAAACTGTTGGCCTTGTTGTCCGGAAACTCGCTCGTACTGGCATTGCTCATCAGTTGCACGTAAAACTCGTCGGCAGACTCATTCATACTTAAAGTGTAATGTCACCGACGTCACGCCCGATTCAAAGTCCACCAATCATCCGTCGTTCTCGGCCAATTGCACCTCCACTATATCCAAAACGTTGCTGCGCACGGGTTTATATTGAATCTGAGTCGGTTCGTACGTCATCTTGATCGGGTCGTGGGGGACTTCTCTCAAGAGGTCCGTGACTCGATTCCCCGTGATGGTGCTACGACCCACATTCGAATACAGGTACATGGGACTGCGAGGCGTAGGGAGGTCCGGATGAATGACGACTCCACGATGATAGGTCTTGGTGTATTCCTCGTCCAGGTAACTGAAGCGCCAGTTGCAATAGGGACTGAGCTGTAACACTCCGTGGCTGGTCACATTCCAAAAGTTATGAGATCGATTGTCGCTATGGTCGGTCCAGTCTTTCTTGAAATCAGACAGAACGGTATCGTTGGGAAAGATCTTGATCATATTCACGTTCAAGTGAACGGAGTAATACGATTCCTCGCGAATCAAACCCAACTTCTTGACCAGTTTAGGACCAAAATACACTCTGGGACGTTTTCTGTCTCCGGACTCGCTGAGGAACGTGTCGGTGTTGTCAAGAATCAAATCGTTCCCCTCCCATCGGAACACGGGGTAGTATTTTTTCCTCTCCGGCGCTCGTAGACTTTCGTTGGCGCGATCCATGTAATGATACATGCGTTCGTGAAAACGATTGATGAGGTATTGCATGAGAGATCTACCACTCGTCACTTTGTGTAGGTCACGGTTCAGTTCCTTCCCGGTGACGCTGAATGGTACGCTGTATCGCGAAGGACTCCACGTAAAACCATCGTCTTGCAACCTGAACGTTTCAATGGTCCACTCCACTCAATACCGAACACATAATCGTTGTCACCAAAGTCGTGCGCTTGAGGGACCGGTACTTGATGCGGTCGTGACGGAGGGATCGGGTAAGACACGCTCGCCAATCCCACTTTCCATTCCTTGTCGGATTCAAACAGGAGCGGGTACGGCAGACGGTTCTTGAAACTGTTGGCCTTGTTGTCCGTGAACTCGCCCGTGCTGGCATTGCTCAGCAACTGCACGTAAAAGTCTTTCATTTTTTTGTCTTTGGCTTTTTGGTCACGTACAAGCCTTTTTTATCCACCCAACTGTCGTACTTGACTGGCCAACCTTTCCAACGCACCAAGACTTTATCCCCTTTTCGTTTGACGATCTTGTCGATGCGGAACAGATCGTCGTCCCTCACGGACACCTTTTGCAAATCCTGCGCGTAAAACATGCCCTTGACCGCCGTGCCGTCCCATTCTTCCACCTTGTACGTGGTGACCTTACCAGGACGCACCCTGCGTATCACAAACACCTCTTCGGTCCAACCGGGTAAATACCCTTTCTTGAACTGTCGGAACTTCTTGTTCAGTCTCACACGATCCCCGACTTTCAGTGGAGGTCGTCTCGATTTTTTTCCTTTTTTCTTCCCGTAAAGAGTCTCTCACACGTCCTCGCTATTGGCTAAAGTCACTTGATCGGGAGCCATCTTGATACTGCGATGATACGATCGATTGTACCCTCGGACAAGATCTTGTAACACGGGCACAAACTTCATCGTATTCTGCACGGTGAAGTATCGGTACAAACGTTCTTTCAGGGTCCGATTGAATCGTTCCACCACACTGGATTTCGTATCCCCACGCGTCGAAAAATGATGAATGCCTTTCCGCTTCATCAAATCCTGAAACGTCTTGTTGTAGAATTCCTTCCCGTCGTCCGTCTGCAGATTGATGGGTTTTCTACCTCCTTTCAAGATCTTATCCATGGCTTCCGTCACCGCTTTACCCGTCTTGCTCTTCAAAGGCTGGACCAAGGCGTGCTTGGAAAACACGTCCACCACCGTCAAGAGATAACGATACCCTCGATTGTACCTTGAAATATTGATCACCTCGATCAAGTCGGCCGTCCACTGCTCGTCGATGCCGAACACCACCACCGGGACCGTGGGAAAACGACGACGTCTGGGTTTGTGCAACGTGTTCCCCAAATCCCGTTGCAAGACCTCGCGAGCACGTCGTACCGAGATCTTATTAGCCTTGGCGAATCGCGTCAGACCGCCCAGACTACCGGGTCTAGAAGGATCCCGATACCGTCCCAGTAACGTACCTGTCGAAAGCGGCTTCTGCTTCTTTTGACCTTTCTTCATAGTCGATAAAGTTTGTAAACGCACTGTCTCCACAACTCGAAACGCTGCTCACGTACCTCGAGATACTTCTTAAATGAATCGGGTTGCCGTTTCAACCACAAGATATAAACGACAAAACGCATCACGTTGGGTTCGACGTCGGTATAGTCAAACACCTCCAAGGGCGAATCACTGAAATGGTCAGGGATGGGTTCACCCTTACCGTATCGATCGTAGACTCTAGTGCACTTGGAACACAAGGTTGTCCAACACCATCGATCGGCCATGGTCGCACACACTCTCGAGATCAACCAACTCAAGGCATGAGACATAATGATTTGAACCCAATTTTTTTATTTCGACTTTCTTATATGTACAAAAACGTCGTGCCTGATTGGTTCTTACGAAAAAACAACTCTGATTGGCTAAAAGAAAAAGAAGGCAAAGAGACTAGTCTGAATCTGAAAAGTATTGAACATATTCCGAGTTCTTACATTCTAGACCATACTCATTATCACAGTCTTCCTCATAGGTATCCATGGCATAATATTTACAGTTTCTCCAACCACAATCCCCTTTACCGGGTCTCCACTTCAGGGCTTCCTCCTCGTCCCCCTTCACATAGAATGCTTGTCGCATACTCTCTCTACACTCACCACAAGGTCATCCTCATCAGCTTCGAGGGCACGGAAGAAAAACCGATCCTTCCACAGATCACGCTGACGCATGACATCGTAGATCAACTCTTCCAACTTCAGACACGTTTCCTTGTGAGCGCACCTGTTGAAAGTCAGTATCTCCTCCACCCTGGGACTCTTGTCTGACTCCATCACCCGTCGTGATAGGTCTCGAGCGAACCGCAAGGGTTCAAACAGATCATGGATGGCATTATTCATCATGTACGTGAGGTTATCCGTGGCGATCAAACAGGAACGCTCGGCGTCCAGGGCGGGATCCCGACAATGAATGAATTTGAATTGACCGCTACTACTTCTGTACATCACGCGACACCACTCACCACAGAACAAATACACATTTTCGTTCCTCTTCATCATCTCCAAAATCGTACCACCCCAGTCAGGACGACGTCTCATCAAGAGCTCGAAAGACCACAGACAATCGGGTATTTGTCCTAACGGTTCGAAGAGATTGTCAAAAATGTACATGTCCACTTTGGCTTCCGGAATGGCATCGAGATCTCTTAAAGTGTGTACCTTCTGATCCACGATCCGCTCCACTAGGTCCCGAATCTGGTTCGAGTTGCTATAGTAAGTCATCTCTTGCCTCGTCAAACCTCTTTCTTCCTAGATACGACAATTCAGGATGGTGCTTCGGGTCCCCCCAGTCAGTCAGGTGTCTTCGAAGCCTAGAGAACAAGAGATCAACAACGTGCAATTCCAAGTTAATTATCCTCGTATAGGGTGACTTCTTGCCTTCTTTTTCGATTACAGCCAAATTGTCAGAAGCTAGATTCAAATATCGCCTCAGATCTTCAATGATCTCTTCAAAGTCTCTGTCATCCAAAATCCTATGAGTCATCACCGCGTCAAGAGCAAGTCGAGAATGATTCACCGCGTCAAACGGGCTCCTTTTATACCCGTGCCGTGGATCCACTTTCACTCCGTACTTTCACGGATCGCGTGCCCTTTTTCAATCCACCAATCGAAACGAAGACCGTCACATGATCCCATCACACCACACGTCACCGATTGGTCGTAAAAAACGTCCATAAAGTCGAACCACGCATTCCATCACGAGTCACTTTTCAGCAGTCGTCATGGATTCACACGTCGAACCCGACAGGAAAAAGAAAAAATCCTCCAAAAAGAAGGAGGCACGTAAGAAACTGAAACTGCTCCTACCCAAGAGAGTGGAAGGACAAGTAGGAGGTAAACTACAATCCACTTTAGATAGATGGTTATTCAAAAAACCTCGTTCCAGACTACGTTTCAACGAACGCGTCCTCTTCAAAGAGATCACACCGGACTCTGTCAGTTGGACCACCGTCCCTCTCAAAGGCTTCTCGCAGCCATGGAGCGCCTTTTCGATCAAACGTCAGGAAGTCAAAAGCCAAATGAAAAGTAACCATTACAAGCGAAGGCAAAGACTGACCCCCAAAAACGTGCGAAAAACCACACACATCCTAGAAACCATGCTACGGGAAAACACCCTGTTGGGATACTAACTCAATCTCTATCTTCCTCGTATAGACTCAAAGCTACCTGCCATTCAAGGCGGATGCCTGACCGTGATAAGAGAATCACCTCCTCGAACCATGCAAGTCCTGGAACCCATGGGACTCGACAAATTCAAGAAAGACGACCTCGTAGAATTACCACCTGAAGTGGATGACCAAGGAGAATTCACCGAAGTACAAGTGTTGCAGGAATTCGACCCCGATCAGTTCCTGAACCAACTGAAAACCCAAGATTACACCTGCCCGCGTTGCATGGTACCCATGGAATATGGAAGAGTGAAAACCCCCGAAGGTGGTACCTGGTGGGAGTATTACCGATGCCCCTCTTCCAGATTCTACACCAAGTGTTATGTGACCTGTGGCGCCAAAGAGGTGAGCACCTACCTGAGACGCGTCGAAGAACAGACCCATCCCTGCTACAGGAACATCGACCCAGCTCGTTTCCGATGTCTATGCAACAAGTCCCTGGTCTTAGCCACCTCCCACTCCCAGTCCAACCCAGACAGGCTCTATCTCAAGTGTCCCAAGCGTAACTGCAAGTTCTTCCAATGGATCGACGAATACCCACGCGGAGTCGCCCAAGACATACTGATTCATGGACAGAACCCAAACTAAGAAAAGACAGACACAGTTTTTGTAAAAACACACTCTGATTTTTAATTCACATTTCTTTTTTACATGTTGGGTAATCTATCGTTCGCGTCGATCATCGCTCGCATTGTGTTCTGATTACATTTGTTGAAAGTACTATAATAAAAGTTGATGACACTGACATAACGTCTCACCGTTTTCTTTTGTCTCTTAGTCCACGTGGACTGAAACGGTTCGAAACCGTAGCACAACATAAGTCTATGAAACGTGATCCGGTCCACGGGCGGCTTCACCTTCACGTCCCACACAAGGTTCCTGCGTATAGCTAGGATCGAGTTAAACAAGGTTCTGCCGAAACACTTCTCGATGCTAAGGTACTTGTGCCGGGTTCGGGTCCAGTTCTCCCTCTGCTCATCCATAAAGAATAACACCTGGTGTAACATCACCTCGAGCTGGCTTGAATCCTTAAACTGTATCAGCCAACGTCGGCCCGCCAACAAATCCCGGATGGGAAAATTCATATCCTCGTAAAAACGAGTCCAGGGTTCGTCCATTCGGTCAATCGCTTCTTCATAGGTGACCTCAGGCTTTCTCGGTCTGAAATTGTTCTGGATTTGTCTCTCCCTCAAGGCCATGATAGCGCTCAATACAAGTCAAAAAACTCAGAGTGAAGAGCGGACGACGCTGATTCGCTTTATGCAGATCCGTTCAACCAATCAGATCAAGACGAAGTCACGTGTTACCCCAGACCCAGGGGATAGGGGGTATCCCCCTACCACACCCACTCACGGTCGGAGACTGGACACCATCATACCGTGTGTATAAAACAAGCGAGTCGGACCGTTAAAGGCACTCTGAGTTTTTTGACTTGTATGAGCGCCCATTACAGAAGACTGTGGATACTATCGTTGCTGTGGCTTCTCAAGGTACCAAGTGAGTATGGAAGTATTAGAGCGATGTAACACCGAGTTGACTGCCATGAGAAAGCGAGTGCGAGAGCGGATGAAGGACGGAGAAGAGACCCCCTTGTACAGGGAATTTTTAGATATCGTCGGGGTGGCCCTGGACGAACTAGATCTTTTGTTCCTGGAAGAGAGGTTGGGGGTCGCCGACGAGGACGATATTAACGATTTAGTCCTCCATGTAGACTGGACCCATAACACTTACCATCGACTATTTCAATTTTAGACATGGAACCCGACCCACATTGTTACGTATGCAAGCAAACCAGACCCTGCTGCCGCCTACCGCTCCTAGAGTTGGGTAAACGTGGGACCCACGACAAATTCGTACGTACACTCTCGGGACCGTTGAGAGAAGCCTGGGGACTAGGGTGCGTCTGGGCAACCTGTTGCGGGGCCATCTACGGCATGTATCCCAATCATGAGAACCAAAAATACGAAGCCATCTTTCTGGGAAGCCATTATGAAGAAGCCATGTTACGTGTCAATCATGTGAAATCGTTCTTGTAACAAGGGCGCAGGTCATTAGGATCATGCACACGTCCCACCCTGTAATAAGTGGAATGTCCAATAAAAAGTTGTTTTTGTTTCATTTTCAGACTCCATGTCACGATTTCCTAAACTCGAATGTATATGGTGTAAGGAAGGATACACTCCCAATCACAGTATCCAAGACTACTTCCTGACACCGTGTTGCGACCAATTCTTTCACGGAAGCTGTAAAGCCCTCCACACCTGGTGGTTGAAACCCTCCCAAAGACTCTGCCCTCATTGCAAAACCGTGAATTTCGGACTTCCTCCCGATGACATCCCCAAAACCAAGTCCTAAAGAGGTAAGCGCTTCGATGGTCTAATGGTTAAGACGTTGAGTTGTGGCCTCAAAGACCCAGGTTCGATTCCTGGTCGGGGCATTAAAAATTTTTCTTTTTCCATAGAGACCCCTGGCCTGTAAAATCCGTTTGGACGAACCCCACCCCGACGAGGATGTCATGCTCCTCTTCCTCACCCAACATTTTCCCTACCCCTGGTACATGAGAAGAGACCTCTCCAAGGTCTGGCCCTTCGGACGCGTTTTCGAATCCTCCTCAGGCTTTCACGGAGAATTTCTCACCCCACAAACCATGATGCTATCCCTCGTGCACCTGGGAACCAATGACGTGCAAGCACTCAAGATGATGCAAAAAATCACACAACAAACCATGTACATTCTCTCGTTAAAGGATCTTTATTAATTACAGGCATGATTAAAATGCTTTTTCACTCTGTGGCTGATAGTGGTGCAATTTCTTAGATAAATGCTTGGTACGCCAACTCTTCTCTGTTGTCCCAACTGCTCTTCCACGCGTCCCATCCGGCCTCAAATCCATCCGGCAACTTCTCCAAACACACTGGGTCTTTAAACGATCTTGACTGGTCGGCAAGCATCTTATCAGACAGGAGTTTTCTGAACCTCAGTACATCATCCGCCAGCTTCGTAATTTCTTTCCTCAGGAGGTTATCCATCGCGCGAGAAACGGCGTTCTTCATTATCTTTCCAAGAATACCCTCATGAACGGCATCCATCACTCTCGATGCAAATTCTTCTCTCGACATGCCGTCTGGTAACTCCTCCTCAGGAACGCTATTCACCTCCACCTTCGTCTTGCTCTCCTCTGAAGACATCTTCGCGTCAATCTCAAAACAACAATACCCACTCGATACTCACGCTAACCCTTTTATTTCCACATCCGAACTTCGATTTCAGGCATTGGCTAGCGCCTTATTTGACCATGCACGTGACAACCTCGATTTCATGTTGCCCTTATTTGGGCATGCAAGCGCTGTGACGTCACGGGCGCCATGTTTTACCTACCCAGGCGCCATCTTGGATCTTGAAAATTTAAGAGAATGTATGGGAAAACCTTGGTCGCGTGGTATAATCCCTGCCTCCTGATTGGCTACTGCCCCTAAGAGCGTATATCACTACTTTCAAGAGTAATAAGTGACTGGTTTTAAGACTGTTGCTCACATTTTCAAAGCATAACTTAAGTTCTGAAAGTGATTCATTCCAAATTCAGGCCATACACGGTAATTTATCAATCTTCCTTGTCATTCCTTTGACACAGGACATTATTGCATTGGTGGTTGCTTCAGAGTTTGGAGATACTGTATTGGGGGTGGCTACAGTTTATCATAGTAAGTTATTACTTGGGTCAATAGCTGGCGTTCAGTTCTCAGTTTGTCGAATTTCTGCTTTCCTGAACTCAGCTGGGTTATTCAAGAATAGCTATTCAAGAATAGCTATTACGAAACTCAAATGGCTTCCCGTAAAGGAACAACGCGAATGGAACCTACTTAAGGCAACTCACAAAGCCCTTCACAACCCATATTGGCCAAGTTATCTGAAACTTAATGTATTTCAACACGAAAGATGCTTAAGATCTAGTAACAGCATTCAGTTAGAGAGATCTTTAATTAATAATACTCTACAGGACCAGACTGCAAGTTTATTTAACACGTTGCCCAGCAACGTGAGGTGCTGCCAAGACTATATTAAATTTTGTAAAGACACCAAAAACATTATTTTTAAGAGAGCTTTAGAACACCTGGCATAATTTTAATTATTTATTTATTCATTTATTTATTTTAGCATATCTTAAAACACAATTTTATCTCGTTTACATATAGATATAAATTCTTAGATATCTTTCAATCTTTTTACAATTGTAAATTTAGTTAGCATCGGGCAGGCGAAGAGCCACCCTGTGGATATACTGCCCGAAATGCCATTATTATTATTATTATTATTATTATTATTATTATTATTAAAAAAACAACATTCAAGACTAGATGTTTTGAAACATGACAAAATTGTCTTGGAAACTGCCTGCTCCAGTGGGAAAATCACCTCTTGGTTGGACTTGCCGAAGCTATGTAGTCAAGCAGGTTGCTTATATCTAGGTCCAGCATTCATTCAAGGTTGTGAACTCTGTCATCATTCCTAACTAAATACTTGCTAAAAATAACCTACAATACTTGAACGTAAAATGATGAAATTGTGAACTTGGTCGCCTGCTCCCCTGTTTGGGGTTGTCGTCCTCGACAAGCATCATACATTATTTTAGTACTTACTAACTTATGGCTTTTGCTACAAAATCAAAGTAAAAATGTGAACATTAAAATTAACTTACTGTGAGGCTGCTACAGAGTTCATTCTTGCTGCTGGACATGGCTCCCTGTTTGGGTCTTCTTGCTTGCCTGCAGCTGATCTTGTGGATCTGCATGTTGTAGGTTCTGGTTCCTTATCTGCAAACTCTGTTTGCTGAACACCACTTTCATCAGGGTCGTGTGCAGGAATGTCTGAAACATTGTCTTCAGGAACATCATCTCCAAGAAACTCGGGTATATTTTCTGCATTGTGCTCAGGGTGGCTTTTGAGTAATAAAAAAAGCAAACAGCTTGCTTACCAAGTCCATCTCCTCCATGTCCCTGCTGCGATGTTAGGCTATCCTGATAGCTTTGATAGGCCTGTAGACAGTGTTCTCCTGAAAATTTGAAGTAGAGGGAGAATAACTTTGACTAGGCGGCGGACAATGCCGATAAAAAGACATGGAGTGGTTTTATCGGAGCCACGTGGAGGGTTGGGGGGGAGGCAGCGTAACCTTTTATTGGGAGGTCCAGGAGCCCCCCGGGAAAATTTTGAAATCGGGGTTCTAAAAAGTGCATTTCAGTGTATTTTAAGCAATCATGGTTTTGTTCTTTTGTTAAAGAAAAGCAATTTCACCGAGAAAAACATACATGTAATGGATTGTGTTAGTTGAACAGGTTAATCATCGTCATCCGTATCAAATTTGAAAAAAATCTCAAAAACGTTCTCATTTCGTGGTCAATCACGCGTGTAAAAACAGATGAGAAAGCCAAACGAGAAAAGAGTTTTGCTGGTATTGAAGGTACTAGATTGAGGTTTGACATTTATTTTGTTAAGAGGCAAGTTTTGAATGGCTTTGACACAGTGCTAGGGGTGGAATTCATTGAACGTGATGAAGTTTGTGATTGGTAACCGTTGCAAGCGCAAGCCTGTAATACTTGGTGAAGTTTCCTGTGGATTTAAGCTCAGAATTTTTTCTGATTAAGCGTGCGGACCATCATCAACGTTTTGAAACTTTGCGGTAGCTTGGGTTTTTCGTTCACTTTCAATATTTACACAAACATCTTACAGCTGCTGAGTTTAAAGATTGTGTAAGATCTTGCAAAGTTTGTTTCTTTTGTTGAAAGAAATCTTTGCAGTTATTTGTTCGCGACAATCCTCCATGTGTGAGCCAAGCACTGAGTTGCATGTCGTTGTGTTTAAAGAACTAATTAGAGACTTTCATACCGGGAAGCCTGGGTGGTAGTTTAGCGGTTTGTGGGGACAAAATTTTCGCGGGAAAAATTGTAGATATGGCGGTCCTTCATGAATTGTCATAGTTTTAAAAACTTTTCATCATAAATTCGTCTTTGGAGGTAGAAAACCCTATGTAAAAGTTAAGAAAATACACATACCCGCTTTCAAGTCGTTGGCCATGCAGAAAGAAATTCAAGAAATATGGAGAAAAGTGCAGAGTTTGACAAGGAAAATTGTGTGAAGTGGTTGGCAGATATCGGAGCCTCTACATGTGGTTCAAAACAAGAACTAACAATGAGGATAAATCGATTATCAAGATATCCAGGACTAGTCCAGAAACGCAAGGCAAAGTCAGAAAAAGCTTACGTATTTCCCTGTAATCTTGATTCCGCGGATATTCCACCAGCCACAGCCAAGTGGAGGGGAGCCAATGACGATTTGCCCAAGATCAACAATAAAATGTTTACCCAGTATGTTTCCATGAAACGGGAAGGTAGTGCTGGTCAGCAGAAGAAAGCGTTACAAATGTTTACAAGTAGAAAAATTGTCAATGTCAAATCTCTTGTCAACGAGCGAGTAGTTTACGTGAAGGCTATGATAAAAAAGTCTTACGGGTCCATGCAACGCCCCACAGTTATTATGTTTGAAAATGGAATACCAACCAAAGCTCATTGTAGTTGTCCAGTAGGACTAAGTGGAATCTGTTGCCATGTATTAGCATTGCTTCTCTTCTTGAAACACTATCATGAAACTGGAGAGAAAATACAAGCCTTAACATGTACAGAACAACTCCAGAAATGGCATGGGTCCTCACACAAGAGTTTATACCAATGGTACCACTGAGGGAGTTAAAAGTTAAATCTGCTGTAAGAGTTGAATACAAAGGAGGTACTCTTCAAGTGGCTGATCCCCAAAATAGCACGATGAAACGTGATGTTCAAAAAATGAGAGATCAAATGAAAAGTGGAATCATTAAAATTGAGGACACCTTTAAACCGTTTGAACATCATGTGTACACAGTACTGGTTGAATCCACTGAACAACCCCTGACTTTTCAGTGATACAGTTATCTGTAGAACCTGGGTAGATATCACTGAAAAAAAAAGACCCATCCCATGTGGTGCAATTCCAATGAGTGCTTTGCCTGTTATGGTGTTCTTGTAGTTAGAAAACATGAGAGAATTTAAATCAAGATTTAATACATGCTGAAATTTGAATTCAGTACAATTGAGGATCATGTCAGTGAGTCCATGGCCAGTCTTAACAAAAATGTGTGGCATCTTCTTTAGTAAAAACCCAACCTCAGGCTTAAGGTTAATACAAGTGAAGATTGTCTCAAGGAAAACTATCCAGCTAACAAATATGCACTGAATTGTGCTCTCTCCTACTTTAAGCATAAATGCCATCACACCCTGATGGAGAGAATGTCAACAGATTGTAAGCACTGCAAAGAGTTCTGTTTGTTTATCTAGAGATCTCTTCCCAGTACCTTTACAATCAGTATAGATGATGACATCACTGTAAGGCTGCACACAATTCCAGAGAATGAATGAATGAATACCTTTATTTAAGTGTCAAACTAAAATAGCAGTAAATAACCACTAAATGGGGACACTATAAATAAATTAAAATTAATAAAACTATTTAGAATTGATAAAACGAGTATGAAATTAATGAGATTATTTACCTGTGCATGATCGTTGAACGTGGCTTAGAACTATTTACAAATACAGATAGACTTTATAAAATACTAAAGTGTCTATTAAGTACGACATAAAATACAATCAGAACAATGAGCATCAGCCAGTAAGGAATTTAAATCAAACTTTCTAATACGCTGCCTAAATACAGATAACGCAGGAAGGTCTTATATTGTTGGGTATTAGACTCCATAACTTTGGGCCAATGTATCTGATGGAATGTTTGCCATATGTAGTCGTGTTAAATCTTTGCATGGCGAACTCCTTGTTTCTCAGTGAATATTTGGTGTCTGTCATATGGAGGAGGTCTGCAATACATTTCGGACAAATGTGTTTTTTTGTCTTGTACAGAAAAACAGCCATATCCTGTAACCGTCTGTTACGCAGGGTGCACAGATTAGCCATACTCAGTAATTTATCATTTTGAACTGTTCAACAGATAATCCACGCAAGTACTTAAATGTATTTGGCTTCTTAATGAGATTGGAGTAGCTAAATTGCTCTTGTTGTAGCCTTTTTACAGCAATCTTCAGTTCCTCATTTTGTTTATTGGTATTTTTCTGGGTTTGTTCAATGTTTCGCAATTTAATTTTTAAACTGAGATTTTCAGTCCTCAGTTTTTTAACCATGTCTTGAGCATTGGTCAGCTGCTCGGTCAATAGCTGCTTATCTTCTTCCAACGCACCCAAACGAGTAGATGACTGTCCTTTAGATACCTACCTTGACCTTTCAGCAGTTCGCTGATCTCTTTCTGTTGGAGCTTCTCTTTTTTTAGATCCAGAAACGACAGAACACCGCTTGGCCAGAAAAAAGTTTCCTTTCGAGACTACTTACTTTTCATTTGGCAGGCTTTGTTGCTTTTCTCTCTAGTTGAGCTTTCGCCTGTGTAAGCTTTTTTTTCCAGTGTCACTAATTCAGAGGCTGGGGCAGGGATGTCAGGAAAATCAGCACTCGCGTTCACTCTATATCCACGGCTCCAATGTTCCGCACAAATATGGCTAGAATGCCAGGTTATACCCGTCGTTTGAAGAATCCTGGTGTAGGCAGCTTGAACCTCAGGGTCACGGGACAAACGATAAAACTTGGTCGATTCCCCTTGAGGATTTCGCGTTGGTAAATTGTTGGTACAGAACGCTGAACAACAGAGCCACTTCCCCATTCTTTCTTGTCACACTGCCGCCATCTTTGTTGTTGTCCCTACAAACCGCGAGACTAGTACCCAGGCTTCCCGGTATGAAAGTCCCTAATTAAATTACACGTACATTGCCTGATTTCATACCGTGGGAGCCTGGCACAAGTTATCGGTTTTGCCGGACGGAAGTGCACTTCAGTTTGATGGCGTAGAGATGGCGACTTACACGAAAACTTGGCATTGGAATTGTGCCAGTTCTTTGTGTACGAATAATTACAGAACTAAAGGAATAACGTACTACACTTTGCCCAGCGATCCTGAGCTTCAAAAAGGATATAGGAAAGTTCTTATGAACGAAAATATTAACTGGAGAAAACATGTTATATGTAGCGCTCACTGGAGCTCGGGGAAACGAGAGAACAAGAATCAATTGCCAGACATAATTTGTACAAAAGAATATGCTGCTGATCTGGAAAAAGAGTACTCCCAAAAACCATCTAGGGAATTGAAAAGGAAGATTGACTGTACAAAAACGGTTCTTGCTTCGTCGAATACCAATACCGTGAGGAGTACTCCGAGGAAAGCCCCTGCAAGTAGGACGCCGCTTCCTTCACGCCCTGTTAAGAAAAGGAAAATTTTATCAGAGAAACTGGAAGCTGAGAATTCCAGCTTAAAATGCCAGGTTGAGAGTTTAACTAAAGAACTCGAGCAGAAAAATAGTTGTATTGACAAATTGCAACAAGAGCTAAGAAAGCTTCAAACGGAAATGATAGCCTTACAAGACAAAATGAAGTTTGAGATAGATTCTTTCGAAAAGAAAATAAAAGAAATGAAATTCGACCTTAATAAGAGAAGATTCACCTATGACTGCTTGAAGAACAGGGAAAAGGAATTCTTTGACATGTGTGGACTCACTGTGAATGAATTTGACTGTCTTTTTGCATGTGTGATTCCTTTCTTACATCTGATTTTGTATCCTGACTGTGTTCAAACTTTGGAAAAATTAGATTCACATAATAAACTTCTTGACAACAGAACAGAACTCCTTGTCACACTGACTGTGGCAAGACATGCAGTGGATCTAGTCATTATGGCCAAGTTAGTTGGTGGAAGTTCCTCAACTATTTCAAGAGTGTTTGTTGCTTGGATGGTTTTCCTTCGCTGTATGCTAGACGAAGTTAATCTGAAGCCATTGCCTGGCTTTATAGAAGCTTTCCTCCCTAGAGTTTTTGTTGATGCAGGGTATGCTGACTGTGGAATTCTTGGGGACAACACAGAGACCTGGATTGCTCAATCGGAGAATTTTGAGTTGAATAACCTCACCTTCAGCCATTACAAAAATCACACAACTGGTAAAGTATCTGTGTGGATTTTTCCTCATGGTGCTTTATGCAAATGCTCTGATGCTTTTCCTGGGTCAATCTCAGATGAACAACTCACTGAACAACTTGGAGTTATAGACTACTGTCCTAAGGGAAAGGTGGTTATGACTGATAAGGGCTTTGCAATTAGTGATTTATGTCATGAAATGGGAGTACATCACAACAGGCCACCATTGAAGAACAATTGTCAGTATGATGAAAATGACATAAATCTAAATTTTGATATTGCAACCCTTCGCATTTATAATGAAAATGCAATTGGCAGAATTCGTGACTGGTCAATCTTGAACAAATGCTGGCCTTCAGGGAGAGTTGACCTTCTTGGAATTTGTTGGATTGCACTGGCACACATTGTTAACTTGACTAAGAAACCTGTTGGTCCCAAGGAAACACAAGACAGCAAAGTGCAGTAAAATGACATTTAAATACAACTTGATATCCTGCTAACAGGCATTGTTACAAGACATGCTATCTTCATAAACAGAAAACACTTTACAGTTTTAATATTTGATTTCTAAATTAACATTTTGTACAAGTACTATATTTGTAGCATAATGCAAATGAGCTGCAGATGGTCAGAGAACAAATAAGAGCTCATGTTTGTAACCCAACAATAATCTCTGTCAGCTTGCTTATGTCCTTCACAGCTATTTTTAAGACAAATTTGAGATTATTAATCTGAAGAGTTTATGTCGATTTTCATTACTTTTTTGGCTTCTTCTTTTACCCATGATCTCAATGGTTTTGTGCTTTGAAAGGTTGGCACCCTGCCAACATTCAGCTCACCCAGCTTTTTAAGGAGTTTGTTCTCTTCATGAGGCCATTCACAGATAATACTTTCAGTGATCATGTGATCAATGATGGTTTTTGTAACAGTGAGAAGCAAGTTGTTTTTCTGTATTAAAAATAGATTGAAGCTTTTTGTTTCAGGATGATAGGATTGCAAAAACACAATAGTTGCTCCAGTGATTGCCATCTGGTAATTTGTCTGGAGAAGATGGTTAGCTGTTATAGCGATGAGAGGTCCCTCACTCCCTGCCACCCTTGTTTTAACTTCCAATAAAAAACCCAGGCCAACACCATCTGGGCTTCCCCCATAGTTAATATCACTTGGGTGGGCAAAAAAACCACATGAAGTGACTGGCAGTTTTGTTGCTGTTACAAAAGCTTCAACAGCTTCACCCTCAAACTGTCTACCTCTGGTAAAACTAGCAAATTTCTTTGGGTTAACTTTATTAGGATCTATTTTGTTTTTGACACATAATAAATAATGCAAGTGCTCTTTCTCTCCAGCAAGTCCAATCAGATTACCTATTATACTGCAGGTTACTTTTCCAATACGGAGATGAAACCATTCTTGGGTATTTTGTTTGACTTCATGGTAATTAAAGCCAAATGCATAAACTGGTTTCAAGGGAGGAACTGATATGGACAGAACTTTGGTATTTTTGTCCCCCTCACTAACAAGATTACCCTTAGCAGCCTCAACAATACCTTCTAACTGCTTAACATACAAATGTACTGTTTCATGTTCATACATAGTTTGATTCTTTGCCACTGAAGCACCAGGGGCATGTTGATCCTCAGCTGGGGCTAACATTCCTGTGACAAGCTGATCATCTTCAGTGTTTGGATCTTCAACAATGTTATCAGTCAATAGCAAAGGTGCATGCCAAACATCACAATCATTCGCAGAAAATCTTGGCTTTAGCACTTGCTCATCATGAAAGCAGTCCTTTGCATAGTTGTGATCTTGAAGGGCTTGTTTTAATCTGTAATTATAATTGTAATGCAGCTGCTCAAAAAGCCCAGATTTCACATCATATTTCTTTAGCTGGTCATAGATATGGCTCTCAATGTTAACCTTAGTTTCTTGAATCCCATTTCTGATTCTAGATACCATTCCATCGATATCACGTTTCGACCAATCATTTTTCTCCAATGACTCATCTGACAAGGCTTGGTCATTTGAAACATTCAACTTTCTTTTTGGGCGTGAACTGTCCAGTGTCTTTCTGGATGATCGCACATTTCGGAGTTGGGACAGAGGTACATGACACAGCTCAGTTTGCTTTGTTACACCCTTTCTGTGCCACTTTTGAATTTTCTGAGTGCAAGTAAGAGCAAGAAATTTAACTCCATGGCTGGTGTAATGTTGCAGATATATCAGTAAGCACACAACATGACAGCATAACCCTGAAAGTCCCACTGCACATTCACAGTGGCCCTTAATAGGTGTACCATCCTGGAACAGAACAACTGCAGGTCTTGTTACTCCATTGTTTGTAGGTGTAAAACTTTTAAATATATGTGCTTTTACGAAAATAGAACTTCCTTCTTTGCAGACTTTAACGGTTTTAACTTTCCTGCTGTTGAACATGCGGAGAGCTTTCCGGTACTGACCTAGGCTACCTTGGCGCTTGAGAGCTTGATAATTTTTGATCATGGCACCTGTAACCTAAAACAAAAATTCTACCCATTGTACATTGAACAGCTATACTTAAAATAAACTTCATTGAGTCCCAGCTCGCAAATTACCAGTCTAAATAGAACTTACAACAGTTTATTTTCAATGGGAATTCTTGGTTAGAAAAAAAAAATCAAAATAAGAAACAGGTAAGACTCATTTGTTCACGCAAACATTAAAAGTGAAAACAAAACAAAACAAAACAAAAATGAATTACCTTTGGATAATGACTTGAATCTGATGTCCAGGTTGCTTCTGGTGGCGGAATGTTGCGTACTAAGAGCCGTGATTTGAACTTGAAGGATTTCTCTCTCCTTAATATAATCTTATCCAAGATCAGTGGGTTTTTTTTTAGGTTAACGATTCTCTTGACCAAGAGTTCCTTCGATCCAGACACACTTTGCCCAAGTTTAAGTAAGCACTTCTGAAGGCATTCTACGCTCCACTTCGATGGATCCTCGGAAATAACCTTCGTTTTAACTTCTCCAAGGGAAATTTCGGGCTGGCTTTCCTTTTTCGCGGTCTTTTTACTTGATTTGCTTTCCATGTTGTCGAGAAAAGGCAAGTCATAAGGTCACGAAAGAAAAGCCAAAAGGCCACTTCCGTCCGGATAAAATTAAATTAGTGCCAGTCTCTCTCGGTTTGAAATTGGGCAATTGACTGGAGATAAAAGAACTAATTTTAATTGTATTTTTGAAAGAAAACAACTTATGACCTTCGTTTGTGCCATCTTTATTTTCTTTTCAATTTATCCCTGGTACTGAACAGTGATTGCTGGGTTTTTTCGCTTCATTTTTAGAGGAAAAACTGAGCTTCAACTTAACCTCGGCTGTCAAATATTTCAGTGCTGCTGTTACGGCTCAGTGCCCACGTCACGTTTTTGGTGGCAATTCTCACGGCCCGAATGATTTCAGATTTCTTTTATCTTACAGCTATAAAAGTTGTATTTTCTAATCGCTACGTATTTGTTGAGAGAATTAGACATATTGTTTTTATGCTTGATTTTATTGACGGATAGGCTCACATTGTTACGAATAAATTTTTTTTTCATAATTTATTTACTATAGGTAGCCGGCGCACCAAGGACGACTAGACAGCGAATTTTGCCGGTCACCGGAGCTTACGGAGAACTCTGCTGTAGATTTCAAGTTCACTGGGGTAACTCTGCATTGCCATAGGGTAGATTGGCATACTGTGTTCCACCTGTCGGCAAATGGAACATCAAGGTGCTTGTTTGTTTTCAATTCATGCCGAAAAGAAGCTTTCACATGGTTTGGTACTTGCCAATCCTCTGCCGTCACTATCTTGTCAATGTCTGGAAACACACCAATGGCCAAGGGGGACATCCAATGTAGGTGACTCCCTCTCTCTCAGGAAGCAATTCTTGGAAGGCTTCAGATTCAGACTGTTCTTTGATGCATGTCAGGACTTTATCCAGTCTCTCTGGGTGTTCATCTGAAGTCTTGGAGATCACAGTGATGGACAGACACACCAACAATATCACTGTATTAAACTATGAACCGATTTACTCACTGTTAAAATTCCAAATTTGCCTCAAAAACTCTTTTGAGCCAGCCACAGCATGGATATCATAAGGAAGTGAGCTCCAGTGCTTTGCTGTGGTGTAATGCCATGACTGTAGTATCGATATGTATTTTTGAAGATGTAGGTTAAGGAAAAGAACGTGTTGTTGTTATTGTACCAGGCATTCCTACAATTTTGGCATTTATATTGTCACCATTTTTAACAACCCATATCATGAACTGTTTATTTTTGAAATTATTTGTTATATCGATAGATAGTTGTTTGTTACGATTGAATGTGATTGTAAGTCGGTAAGTTCTACCACCACTACCACTACTGTCTAAACGGTTCAGTATTCTTATATAGAATATGTCTCTCTGAGTATTTACAAACGCGCCAAAATGGATCGTTTTCGCTGTCACGCAATAAAAAAATAAATCGAAAACCATCCAGTGGAAAAAGCTATGAAATTGTGGTGTTATAGAAGATAACTAAATAAGCCACTTCTTCAAGTTTTAGACCTGTGCGTTTCCCCAAACTTCAGATATTCGTCGAAATGTTTCGCAGATATTTACAGAGCCCAGTATTAAAACGCCATGTTGGTGTACCTCCGTGGTACACCAATATGGCGGCCTGAAAATAGTGTAAACATCTTGAACTTACTTTGGCTATCTAGGCGACTGATTATCAGTACTGATCAAACAAGCATTTACATAAGCACTTTTCCTAATGTTCTAACTTCTAAAAAGGCTCAAAACCATGGGATAAGTATATATTTTTCGACAAACTCGATCATAGCCTTGTGCCACGCACCTCCATAACCCTGAAATTCAAAATGCTCGGGATTCCAAACGAAGAACGCTATTGAGCTGTAAAGTTGTAAACAGATATAAATATAACGCCTCTTGTGCCTGATGAGGATAAAAACTTTGGTGGCTCTTTAGTTTTGGTTTATCAATATACAGGAAGCTCTATAGATCATTAGTAGCTTTTTCGTACAGTTTTTTTATCAACGTTGTTTTCACGACATAAGAGTGATTTTTCATTTGCTGATGGAAATTCATATATACAAAAATGAGAGCAGTTTAGTCTAATATCCTTTGGTGTTTTATAGTAGCTCTGACTGAGATATATTACTGAACAATTCTTGTGTCTTCCTCTTATAAAATAATCAATTAATGGCGCTTGGTTCTTTTCACAAACAATGTCATCAAATATGACTAGCTTTTGGTTATTACCATTCATTTCTGATACAGGTTTTATTTCATCATTACTAAACTCTAATATATCATAACCAACTTCTTCGCTTATTGGTTTGAAAGTCTTCATCAGATATTCGTGTTTTGATTGTTCGAGATTTTTTGCATATAAATAACATTCATCGAAATACAGTAAATTCATTATCATATGAAGCAAACTATTTGTTTTTCCTGAGCCCGATGGGCCACAAATTAACGTTCTGAAACAACGTTCAGGCAAAAGTTGGTACAATTGTTTGTAAGCACCAACATCCTCTTTGATATCATAATTTGGTATTGTCATACTATGTAGGTATATAATTTTAGTACACGGTGTTTTATCTAAATTAATACTATAATGAGTTTACTAAAGTGGAGAGAACTTGCAAAAAAGAAATCTGAATTGGGTAACAAAGTCGATTATGTACGTAGGACAATATTACAAAGTGATATTGATAAACAGACAAGTCATGAATCTTTCAAAAAGATTGTCAAACCGATTACAACTAAATTGGATGATGTTGTGGCTAGTAATTTGAATATATCACCAGTGAGAAGAAGGCCAAAGAAGAAGGAAGCAGCAAATGGTGGTATTGATTATGCGCCTGAAGTAGATCCGTATGAAGATATGGATGTTGAGGGATTAATAGACTTTGGGGACTATGTACCTCCCGAGCAAGAGAAACAAATAGTACCAAAACCACCAACGTATGAAGAATCGTTGAAGGATGTTTTGGAGGGTAAAAAAGAGATTTATGTTGATCCTCAATATTTGCCTCAAGAACCACAAGAAATGCCTCCAGAATATGACGATATGACAAAAGAATAAAGCATATCTTAACAAAAAAATAAAAGAAGCGGAATTAAGACGCAATCAATTGAAAGGTTATCAGTCAGCTGTCACAAAACAGTTCAGAAGCGGAAAAATAGCTGAAGCTGAAAGGCAAGAGAATCAGAAAAGAATAGAGTGCAAATGCTTTGTTGGGCCAATATATAAAATATTACACAACCAAAGTGAAATCTATGAAAGGATCTGGAATTAGAAAGAAAGGTGGAAACGTTATGTTTTTCAACGATCCAAAACAGCTTCTCAAAAAATTAGAGATCATAATAGGAGAGATTAATATTATGGCTGGTAATACATCAATCAAAATAGAAATATTGGTGTTGCCATTTTAGACACGTTACGATTATCAGCAATCAATAAATCGCAGTACAATAAGCTGCACAAAAATTATTTCGCATTATAATCTAACTAACTGTATATGGAACGAGAAATTGTATTATCTAGTTATTTCAATAACAGTAGCGCAAACAATACACCAGCTCATTTTGTGACCAATTTTGATAGACCAATTATTTTAGACAGTAATCATGAGTACATGATTGGTTTGAACAGAATCATTAATATGTCCTTCACCTGGTTCAACGTCGATCTTGGTTATAACGACCAAAAAATAAGATACAGTACAGATACTGGTTTATCTTGGAAAGATCTTACACTTCCAGCTGGTGTTTATAATTATGTTAATCTCAACGCATTTTCAAAGATAAGACCAGTCTGAAAAAAAGATGATGACGATGATAAAAAAGATGATGATGATGATCTTGATAAACATCCAATAATTTTAAAATTTCAGTACTCCACCTTCAGAGTATTAATAAAATTGAAAACAGGTTACCAACTTGATCTCACCCAATCAAATTTTCATGAGCTCGTTGGCTTTCTTAAAGATCCTGAAAATTATGGGTCACGAATGCCTGATTTAAGTCAAGATACAGAAATGCTAAACATACACTGTGATTTGGTTAATACCAGCCTTGTCAATGGAGGAGATACAGATATAATTTCTTCTTTCTCAACCACTATCCTCAAACCGTCATTTAGTTTCACTATGGAACCGCGAAGAGTCACATTTAATCCTGTGAATAAGAACACCATTTCGAGAATAAGAATATATATAACCGATGGCAAAAGACGACAGATGAATCTTAATGGCGCAGATACAGCTTTTAGCTTACTGTTGAAAAGAATTGTGTAATCTATTTATATGAAATCGTATGAATTCAAAACATTTTACCATCTTAAAATGGGTAAATTGATGTAAAAACACAAAGGAAACGGTTTGATTGTTGACAATATATTCAAACCGATCAGAAGTATAGCATCATGTGTATTCCAAAATGTTGCCAAACCAATCGCGAAAAAAGCAATAAAATCTGGAGTAGAACACGCTGGTGAGCGTTTGGGTAAAAAAAGCAGCAGAGAACTCAGGTGATCTGATCGTGAAACGACTGAGAGGTGTGAAACAAAAAACACCAACACTTCCAACGATAAGAGATATAATATTGAATCGTTTAATATCAGGAGAAGGTGTAAGAAAAAGGAAACGGACTACAGCTCGGAAAAAACAGTCCATTCAACTCAATTCCAATACTTGGTCAAATATTATAAAACACGAATTTTTATCTAAACTAATAGCATAATGGCTTTTAGATCAAGTCAAATGTTGCAACGAAATGAGTTTGTAAGATACCAGTTAGATGATGCAATCAGAGCACCAGCTAATGGTCAACACCAAGATAAAAATGGATACATTTACAATGAGTGACAGATCAGCGTTTTACGATTGGTATAATGCTTATTTTAAAAATTCAGTTTCAAGTACAAAAGCACGCTGATGGAACAGCTTATGGTGGAGGTGATAGAATTACGGTCATCAATGGCTCACACTCTTTCATCAATCATCTAATGATCAAATCTGCTGGTAAAATCGTATATGATACAGATAATCTCCACAAGGTCAATTTTGTTAAGAATCTATTGGAGTATTCTGATGATTTCAGCAGATCAGTTGGAAGAAACGGTCTTTGGTATTTGGATAATAACCATCAGATTGCTAATGCTAATCAGAATGCAGGATTTGAAGCAAGACGAACGTTAACAGTGGGAAATACTGATGTCAATGTTATTATTCCTGTCAATGGATATTCGTTCTTCGAAGTGTTAGAAGATAAGATGCTTATACCAATGCAATTACAATTCAATATAACACTTCAGAATGATGATGAGCTTATTCAAAAACCAGATGCTGCCGATGATGGAAGAGTCGTTATTAATCGTTTGCTATTATGGGTGCCCAAATTAATTCCAAAAGATAGTCTATATGACAATTCTGTCAGCTCATTTTTGAAAGACACTAAATGGTCCTATCTGAGATCGATGTATCAAATTTCCGCTCCAGTACAAGCAAGTGGTTTTTATCAGATATCAGCAAGTGTGGATTATGTTAAACATATATTTGTATATCTCCAAAGAAATAAAACAAATGTCGTGGTAGAAAATCCTTACTTATTTGATACTTACAAATTGAATGCCGCTGATGCTAATAGTTATCTGCCGACATGTACATTACAATATGGAAATGGAATATTTTATCCAGAAACTGAGTATGATACAGAAACTAAGGTGAGAATTTTTAACGATTTGTCTTATGCTGCAAGAAGAAATGATTTTAATACTGGTACACAACTGAATCTTGCAAATTTTAATAGTCTTTATGGTATGATATACTTTGATTTAACAAACCAAACAGAAAAAGTTACAAGGGATCCCAAACAGTTAATTTTCAGATAGAAAATAAATGCTGCTCCAGCAGCTGCATTCAATGTTCACGCAATTGTCTTTTACGAAGAGATGGTTGTGATTAACAAAATTGGTAATAAGTTAGTTATTGTGTAAATAAATAGAATAGGAAATGTAGAAGTTAGTTATTCCTCAATACGAGGATGTTTTTCAAAATACATATTTTATATAATCTATATAATATATGACGCAATTATTTGAAATAAGGGTGAAATTATCACCAAATCAGAAAAAGAATCTTGCTAGTGCATTTCATAAGCGTGAAACCATTGTTCTCAGGCTTTCAAAAGATGCACTAACTGGAAATAACGTTTTCTGCGTTCCACAAAATGTGGTGAAACGATTGCACAAGAATAAACAGCTGAATAAAGGAATGCACATCAAACTGACTAAGACAAATACCAGAAACCAGGTTCGAGGTGGTCTGTTAACTAGCATATTAAGTTTAGGTCGTACTTTTGCACCTACAATAGCAAAAACACTTGCATTATCTGCATTGGCCGGATTATCTTCAGAAGGTGCTTCCCAAATTGTGAAGAAAATAACGGGAAGAGGCCAAACAGGTGGTGCTTTTATGATACCAAATAATAGTATTAGTGATCTTGTGAATACTTATAACCATCTATTAACCAGAAAACAAGTTGGAGATCTGGCAAGAGTATTAGCAAGAGGTGATCCGAATGTTCTTCTGAAACTTTCCAATAAACAAATAGATTCCGGACTAGGTATTTGTCAGAAATCCAAAATTGTAAAAGAAAGCGATTGATTGGGGAATTAACAAAGCAACTCCTGTTATTCAAAAAGCTGGATCTGAAGCAATTAATTAATTATCAATCAAAGTGAGACCAAATTACAAATATAAAACTGACAGAATGGATCTCGATGCTAACATGTACAAGGGAGGTGCAATTGATATCCAAAAAGCGATTGGCAAAATACCAAAACCAAAGGCTGGATGGACACCAGGAAAGTACAAATATATGGGACCATACAATCCATTGAATAAGCAATTAGAATACAACCCATGCACCGGTGAGTTCTTAAATGGTACGTACAACCGTATAATAAGGTGGATGAAATAGCTGCTGATCACGATATTTGTTATGATATGGGAAGAAACAAAGGTGATTGTGATTGGCAAATGGTTTCATCACTGAATGAAATACCATATGGTAAAATGCCAAAGGGGGGATCAACAGCACGATTCTTGATTGATCGATAAAAAACAGAAACTGGGTCTTGGGGTATCAAAAAACGGAAGAATCCGTCGAGTGAAGTGAACTGGCAAGAAAAATTAGCTGATGAATTACACAAACCACTAAAACGTAACTTTACTTGACGGCGTGTAACAGTCAATCATATTGATGAAATATGGTGTTCTGATTTAGTTGATATGCAGCAGTTCAGCAAGTGGAACAAGGGCTACAGATATCTTCTGATGGTTTTAAATGTGTTTAGTAAATACGGTTGGATTGTACCGTTGAAGGATAAAAAAGGTGAAACTGTAACTGAAGCATTCAAATCCATTATCAAAGAGGGAAGAAAACCTGAGTACTTATGGACTGATGAGGGTAAAGAGTATTATAACAAGCATTTGAAGGACTTGTTGGATAGGAATAATATAACACTGTATTCCACCGAGAATGAAGAAAAATCATCTGTTTGTGAAAGATGAATGAAACAATAAAAACCAAAATCTGGAAGCATTTTACTATTTAGGGTAATGCAGTAATCAGTATTTGGATATTCTACCCAAAATACTAGAACAGTATAATAACACCAAACACGGTTCAATAAAAATGACACCTGTTGAAGCTAGTCAGGAAAAAATGAAGGAATTGTATACTTTAATCTGAATAGTAATACAGAACCATCATCAAAACCGAAGTTTAAAATCGGTGATAAGGTTAGAATAAGCAAATGCAAGAGAAAAGTATTCGACAAAGGATATACCTCTAATTGGACTGAGGAAGTATTTACAATTGATAAGATCCAATATGCGAATCCAGTCACTTACAAATTAAAAGATCTCCACGGTGAAGAGATAAAAGGCAGTTTTTATGACCCTGAGCTGTTAAAAGCCCAACAGGATATATTCAGAATTGAAAAAATCATTAGGAGAAATCATAAGAAGAAGCAAGCGTTAGTAAAGTGGAAGGGATACAGTGATGATTTCAACAGTTGGGTACCACCAAAGGATGTGCTGAAAATATAAACGTTAATCGAGTAATGTATATTAGCGACATTACTCGGTTGTGGTGAAAATAGTATAGCTTATATATACAGATAGATCGTCTATCAGATGTGTTATTTTTGCCATATCTGCTTTTGCTATTATGATAGCCAAAAATATTATTGTTTCTGGCTATATGCATATTTTATATAAAGCCATATATTCAAATGAATACTTGGAACCGTCTAACTTTGAAAAGGCATATTTATAGCCATATTTTTTATCGCAAATCATTTTCACTGAACCGGCACTAGCATGAAGCTTTTTTCCAGCACTGGATAAACGTTTGAAAATCATAATCGTCCCATCGGAGCAGTTTATTGATTTGACTTTTTTCTTATTCAAATGATTATACTTCACAAAAGAATAATCTCGATTTTTTGCTGCTTTCGTACTATTTTCACTTTGTGATAATAATTGTAAATTACACAGTCTATTGTCAGTTTTCACATCATTAATATGATCAATGACTTTATCACTCGGAATTGAACCGTTGAGACATTCCCATATAAATCTGTGAGCTAGCATTGATTTTTGTTTGAATCCCAGCCCGCTGGCAGAACAACGATTATATCCAAAATGATTTAAGCTGCACCCAACTATTTTCATTGTTCTGGTATTAATAACCTTGCCAAGATTCGACGCGGCATATTTATTATACAAAGGATGAACCTTATATATTTCAATTTCATTTTTCATACTCATACTACCAATATATCAAAAACGTTTCTCTGTTATATAAAATTCAAAAGCTCTGTTTTGCCACTTGGTGAATAATTTTTTGATTTGCAGAGGCCTGGGATAGCCTAATTTATGCTGTTTCTGGCTAAAGGAGTTTTTTGATTTCCAGAGGGGTGGCAAGAGTACTTTTTGGTCATGACCCGACTTCGCGAAGTGTTTCTAGCAGAAGGATTTTTTTTTGATTTCTAGAGGGTTGGGAGACATGAAATTTGCCAATGAGAGGGCTTAGGACAAAACATACCCTAAGAGGCCTGACTGAATGCATTTTTCGAGTTGAGGCCCGGCGAGGGTATTTTTTGGGTTTCCAGGGGAGTGGGTATGCCGTTTTTTGTATAATGTCCTAGTACCGCCATTTACTATACTACTTTTGGTTTTCAAAAAAATCGCCAGAAGAAAAACGTTTTGAAAACTTACTTATGAGCAGTCTGGCCGAAGTATTAACTCACTTAGTGACTATAACTAGAAAGTTGCCGAGACCGGGCTAGGCACAGCGTAATTTTGACCAACTTTGGGTCGATTTCCAGGAATTTGGACGATATTTCCCAGCCCTAAGGTCTCTAAGCTAATTGGAGAAGACTTTGGTTTTCAGTGAAATGGCCAGAAGAAAAATTTTTGAACGCTTACTTATGAGCAGTCTGGCTGAGATATTAAGTCACTTACTGACCATGACTAGAAAGTCGCCGAGACCGGGCTACGCTGCAGCGAGATTTTGACCAACTTTGAGTGGATTTCCAGGAACTTGGGCGATATTTCCCAGTCGTAGGGACTCTAAACGAATTCGAGAAGACTTTGGTTTTCAGTGAAATGGCCAAAAGAAAAATTTTTGAACGTTTACTCATGAGCAGTCTGGCCGAAATATTAACTTACTTAGTGACTATCACCAGAAAGTCGCCGAGACTGGGCTAGGCGCCGCGCGATTTCAGTTGACCAACTTTGGGTGGATTTCCAGGAACTTGGGCAATATTTCCCAGTCGTAGGGACACTAAAATAATTCGAGAAGACTTTGGTTTCCACTGAAATGTCCAGAAGAAAAATCTATGAACGCTTACTTATGAGCAGTCTCGACGAAATGTTAACTCACTTAGTGATTATGACTAGTAAGTCACAAATACCTGGCTACGCGCCGCGCGATTTTGACCAACTTTGGGGCGATTTCCAGGAACTTGGGCGATATTTCCCAGCCCTAGGGACTCTAAACTAATTCGAGAAGACTTTGGGTTTCAGTGAAATGTCCAGAAGAAAAATTTTTGAATGCTTACTTATAAGCAGTCTGGCCGAAATATTAACTCACTTAGTGACTATGACCAGAAAGTCGCCGAGACCGGGCTACGCGCAGGATGATTTTGTTTAAGGGACCTTTGGGGAAATTAGCCGATCACCTCAATACTCTTTGTTTGGCTACTTCTCTTTTTATTTCCACTATTGATGACTTCATTACAATACTGACAACGTTCTCCTACTGTCACTCTTGACTGATTACAGCAATTACCACAACTCTGATGCGTAGGTTTGGCCCGCGCTCTTTTATCTGGATCACATCCGTGCTCTCAATCAGCTGTCTAATACGTCAAATTCGGAAATCAACGCTGATGTCAGTACATGCGCAGTGTTCTACTAGCAAGAATTTGCAGAATTTACTTAGTGAAAAATCTTTTCATTTCTGAATTTCCACTATCAAGCATAGGGTGTATGATCCAAATAAATCAGCACGTTCCATATAACAATTATCAAGAATAAGTTTACAAATTAAAATCAAGGAAAAGTGCCAGGATCTCTAATAAAAGTTGTTGTCGAAAATTCTGTGCGACTAAAGTGTTACAAGAAATAGGCATGCAAACTCCCAGCTTCGTGGGAGGGAGCTCCAGTTAAAACCATCCATCTCATAAAGTGAACGTGCTGTTTTGGTACAAACATATCTTAACGAGGTGCCGCTGCTATTGTAAGGAATCTTTTCTTTATTTGGGTCGAAGTGTGAACGACAATCAACAAAAGTCCTTGGCACACCTGGACCAGACAGCACGAAAATGCGTTGACAAGGTATTTTGGGGACAATACCTAATCACATCATTAGAGGGGGGAACCCCCTTCCCCCCCGACAATGTTGTAAGCGGGCAATGACGACTTCATCACGATTAACAAAATTGATTTGGGCGGAAGGGGGCGAACTGATAAATTGCCCTGACAGATATTGCAAAAGTGGGAAGGTGTGCCAAGACTTTTGTCGGAGATTGTAGGAATAAAGTAATTAAACATCGCTATAAAACTCCCTGAACAGGTCAGTAAAAAGGGCAAGGTTTGACTGAAAAGTTGGACAGGAGACTAAAAATAAGTTAAGGAGTCTAACGCGTCTAATTCCAAAAAGAGCGCTTCCAAAATCTAGATTTCAATTTTTATTTTGTTTTCTCGATCGAAACCCGCGAGTAAACAAACGAGTTGCTGAACAACACAGCTGACCCGAAAACATGTAGTATAGCAACGGTGCTCGCAGAACATGAATGTACCAAGGTATTTTAACAGGTCTAACAAGAATCAGTTAACAAATTATTTAAGTAAATACTACATTAAAAATAGTTAGATTACAGGGCACTATTTCCAGCGTAACAACAGTCAAGTAATTTACGCATACGAAGAACTAGTTCCTAGGAAACGCAGCACCTGCGTATACAACAACAACGATAAGAAAGGCAACATTTGATCAGCTAGTAGAGGTGCAAGTCCATAATGTCAATGTATCCCAAACACCTAAAATATTCCAATATTATATTTCGAATGACCCAACACCTGTTTCTTAAAACATTACCATTATCTTTTTACCCATTATTACAACGAATAAATATGGTTAAGAATCGATATCTTGTTTGCATTTTATTGTTTTACATATTCTCCACCCTTAGATTGAGCTAGTCCCTAGCTCACAGTGAGTTAATAGAATGCAAGCAAGATAACACGACAATACCATAACAAGAAAAATGGAGGCATATATGTACATATATATATCTTCACGAACTCAACACTACAGCTGAACAATGTATAACCTACAAGTAAAAATTATGTGGACACACGGCATTAAAAGAAAATCGCATAAGTGAAGGGTTGATAGGAATAACAGTGTTCAAAAATGCTCACGTAAAATCTTAATTGTAATATAAAGTGTAAACAAAAAATTAAACCTAGTTGAGTTTCTTACTGCTGAGTTAACGGACAAAAATTTAGTAATATTCGTGTCAAACCCCGCTTAGTAACTTCATGAAATGGTTTCGTCACTGTTTGTGGTGATAACATCTTTGAGATGTAATTCTTTCCTTTTTAGGTCATCTACGTAGGTACTATGATGTTTATCAATAATCACGGTAACGCCAGCGTTAATGTTTCCGGACAAATTGACATTTTGTTAACACATTGTGCGGCGTCATCGCTCAGTGAGAAAACTGTCTCATTTTGCGGTATTCTCTCGGTAATATTAATATGAACATTACCAGTCTCCATTTTATTTTCAATTTCTGATAAATGATATTTGCGCACTTTCACTTGTGTATTTCTGTTAACCTTTCTTTTATTGCGTCTCGTATGTTGAGAACTCTGGTTCAATTTGGTAACTGTATTTAATTTTCTCAACATGTGTTATCAAGAGTTACATTGTGATTACTATTTTTCGTCGCCGAAGAAAGCGGACATAAAGATTCCCTAGACTGTGTTTCAGACACGATATTTTTAGTAGGATATGGGTGTCCCGGGATTACCACGATATCCGAAATAGAAGGGTCCGAAAAACTGTCATCAAGACGATTGTGACTATTTGCAATTGGCGATTCCGTGCGAATATCATCAATACTATTTACACCTGTTTTACAAGTAGAAACATTATGTCGAGCAACCGAATGTCTTGGAGAGAATCTGCTATCTATAGTGGTAAAGCAATTTCTGATTGATTGTTGTCTCTAGTTGCTCTTCGAAAACCTTGTCTACAATATTTAAATAATTTTGTTCTGCCAAAACGGACTCTTGGGGTACCAACAAGAGTCCTTAGGCGTTTCCCTGGTTGGAATTTGGTGGTTCCTCTATGGCTAATATAGAACGTCGATTGTAGAAGGGGGGAATACGGAATTCATTACTATATTCATCATTCCAGCTTCTGTAAGATCGGTCATATGAGCGATTGGCGGAATGGCGCGGATTCTGATACGGCCTTAAAACACTCTCTAAATATGTTAACCGTCGCTGTAACTGGTCTAGTTGACTGTTTGGCCCCCTGCCAAATACTAGATTGAAAAGGGCGCGATGTCCCAGGAGGCTGATCATCATAAGCAGCCATAGCATGAGTTGCGTTTATGTGGTGCTGCTGACGCTGTTGTTGTTTTTGGAGTGTTTTAATGTGATTGGACAATTCGTCCAGTTTCTTTTCAGCAGCTGAAGGACCTGGAGCTGGCGCAGCGGCGACTATCACCGCATTGTTCAAGCACTAGAGGGTTGCTCCAGGAATTTAGTAAACGTGGTTTGCATTTTCGTTAACACAGATTGAGTATCTGAAGCAGCCTGGCGGCGATTGACGATGTCCTTCATACGCTTGAGACTCGGCCTCCTAAAACGTCTTTCGCCTACCTATAGTGTCACATAGGCTTGAAGGTCGCCCTGTAATCCCTCAATAAAATATCTCACTGTTTCTACGTCAGACAATTTTAATCGTTTGCATAGGCGCGTAATATCAGTAATGTAATCGTCGATGGGCTCGTTTGGAGCGTGTTTACGCGCACTTTATTAAACCATTTTGAAATCACTGGTTATCCTTGCAATCTGATTGGCTCTCAATGGTGCGACTTATTCACGAATCGCACTATTTTTTGCTCTAAATCGCATCTTTTTCTCAGCCATTGAGAATGGGACAGTGAAACAAAACAACAAACAACCCAACAAACAACCCATCAGATTTCAAGATTAGTTTAAAGTAATCAATAAAATTTCAGGAAAATGAAAGGCAAAAAGCCATTGTGTGGAGAATTTAGCAACTAGTATTGCCAAAACTTTGTTGTTATTGTGTTTTTTTTTCCAAAACTTGACGAATGTAATTAATTACACTTTCTAAATGACGATTATCAGCTCCTTCAGGCTGAACACCTACTTTGATGGACGTTTCCAACTTTCAGTGTCCATTTTGACGAATATTTTGGCGATTTTTCTTCAACATCTGCTCAAAATCCGTATGATACCGAGTCCAGTAAAACATAAACAAACGAAAACCACACAACAACAAATTCAGGGCCATCTCAAGAAGGTAGATGTTTCCAGGTTTCTGGTAGTTTCAAACGAAGCAACAAAAGAGCTCAACTCTGTCGCTGTGAATAAACATAGTCAAAATACACCCCGCTCCACAAAACAGTGAATGAATGAACGTCTTACGAAGCTGGTGTTAGTTCCGCCATCTTGAAAATATCTTGAAACAAATGGCACCGCAAGAACTTGACAAGGTCCTGAGTATTGAGTCCTTCGCCGAGGTCACAAAAAGAAACGGAGATGATAACGTGCTGGACTCCCTTAAAATCATGCAATTAAACGGTATGAAAGAAAAAAAAACGTACCATCCACTGGGCATCGTGCACTCGAGGGAGTTTCACAACTCAAAAGAAATCCATCGCAGAATTACGCAGGATGCACCTTCAATTTCGTTCTCCAAAGACAATGAAAAGTCTCAGCCTCAACCACAGGAGAAAGAAAGACCTTCCATCATTGATTCAGGCGACGAGAATTGAACTTTTATACCTGAAAGCAGACTATTTTCGTTCTGACTTCAAAACCGCTTGCTTCTTTGTCATGCTCGGATGAGTTTTCGTCACATGACATACTAAATGACACGTAAAGGCGTTTCCGGTTCCGCTTTTTTTTTTTTAACAAAGCGGCTACTGGAACAATACACCAAAAGTCTAAAAATTAAGGCGATAAAATTGTGCGATTTCAAAATGGATCTAATAAAGTGGCAATTGAACTTCATGTCGTGCAATTTTGGTCTGAAATCATACTTGTGATTTCAAATCGAACGAGCGCGTAGCGCTCGTTCGATTTTGAAATCAAGCGTATGATTTCAGACCAAATTGCACTCTACTCAGTTCAATTACCATTATTAATTGTTGGCTTAAAATCCAATCCTGTGGGCCAGAGCCAAAACGTGCGCGAAACGCATCAAAAAGAGCAGTTAAAGTGCTGGTAGTTTCCTCAGTTAATGTGACAAACCAGGCGTGCGTAGTGTCCCGCAAATAGAGTGAAAAAGCATTAAGTTGCAACTCCTCCGACCAATTATTTAATTTGGCTATGCCACGAAAATTCTCCAACCATACTGACGCGTCCGCTATAGGATTTCCATCAAAAATTTCTGGCTTCAAGCCGTGATCATGGCTAGTTGCTTTTTGGTCAATCTTATTTTGTAGAGAATCTAATTGTGTGCGTGTCGTATGCGCTTCTTTTTCTAGATCGCCTTTTATTGTCGTCAGAAAAGAGGTAAAGAAGGCTTTACATTCTTCTTTTTGGGCAGCATTCATGATACCGGATACAGGACAAACACAAATATTACTTTCTCTGTGCGTTTCAATCAGCTGTACCTGATGTATTTGAGAACGCGTAACGATCTTTTTAGAGGCTTTAGGCCTAAGTGGCATAAATTGCAAAAACCACTATTCCTATCAATCCCAATTAAATGTCGGTGCAAACTTTCAACTAAAAGATGACAGAATTGGATCACCACAACGAACAGTAGCACAAGTACGTAAGTACTAACAAATATATTATTTAAAACTAACATAGGGTGCTAGAAACGGTTACGAAAAAGGAATAATGAGTACGCAACATCAGTAGGCCTTACGCTCCATCTGGCAGGTTGATGTCCTGGCTTGCCCTGGCTTGACTTGGTTTGTGCTGGCTTGACTTGGCTTGACTCAGCTTGTCCTGTTTCTCTTAGTTCTGCAAGTAACTCCGTAAAAGAAAGACACGCACGCGTCGGCCTGTACTTCTTGGAACTTAACCCTCAATGTTCAGTTCTGTTTATTTTTTGTCTCAGTTCCCTTTAGACAGCGACTGTAAACGTTAATGTTGGTGTTTAATCCACCGTCTGCATATGATGATGATGTTAATTACAACATCCACGGTCGGGCAGTTGGTAACCGGAGTGGTTCGGTTAAAACATTACGGCCATAGCTACGTACAGTCATCCACTGATCGGATTTTCGACTCAAAATCCGGGCCGTCGGGCACCGAAACCGGAACTCCACCAGCTTGTTAAAGCGACCTTTGGGGAAATTAGCCGATCACTTAAACACTGTTTGCTTGGTTAGCTCGCTTTTTATTTCCACCATTGACGACTTCATTACAATACTGACAACGTTCCCCTACTGTCACTCTTGACTGATTACAGCGATTACTGCAACTCTGATGCGTAGATTTGGCCCGCGCTCTTTTATCTGGATCACACCCGTGCTGTCAATCAGCTGTCTAATTCGTCTAATTCGAAAATTAACGCTGATTTCAGTACATGCGCAGTGTTCTACTAGCATGAATTTGCAGAATTCACCTAGTGAAAAATCTTTTCATTTCTGAATTTCCACTATCAAGCATAGGGTGTATGATCCAAATAAATCAGCACGTTCCATATAACAATTATCAAGAATAAGTTTACAAATTAAAATCAAGGAAAAGTGCCAGGATCTCTAATAAAAGTTGTTGTTGAAAATTCTAAAAAATTGGACAGGAGACTAAAAATAAGTTAAGGATTCTAACGCGACTAATTCCAAAAAGAGCGCTTCCAAAATCTAGATTTCAATTTTTATTTTGTTTTCTCGATCGACACCCGCGAGTAAACAAACGAGTTGCTGAACAACGCAGCTGACCCGAAAACATGTAGTGTAGCAACGGTAGTAGTAGTAGTAGCAGTAGTAGCAGTAGCAGTAGTAGTAGCAGTAGCAGCAGCAGCAGCAGCAGTAGCAGTAGCAGTAGCAGTAGCAGTAGCAGTAGCAGTAGCAGTAGCAGTAGCAGTAGCAGTAGCAGTAGCAGTAGCAGTAGTAGTAGTACTAGTAGTAGTAGTAGTAGTAGTAGGAGTAGTAGTAGTAGTGGGAGTAGTAGTAGTAGTAGTAGTAGTAGTAGTAGTAGTAGTAGTAGTAGTAGCAGTAGTAGTAGTAGTAGTAGTAGTAGTAGCAGTAGTAGTAGTAGCAGTAGTAGTAGTAGTAGTAGGAGTAGTAGTAGTAGTGTGAGTAGTAGTAGTAGTAGTAGTAGTAGCAGTAGTAGTAGTAGTAGTAGTAGCAGTAGTAGTAGTAGTAGTAGCAGTAGTAGTAGTAGTAGTAGTGGGAGTAGTAGTAGTAGTAGTAGTAGTAGTAGTAGCAGTAGTAGTAGTAGTAGTAGTAGTAGGAGTAGTAGTAGTAGTGGGAGTAGTAGTAGTAGTAGTAGTAGTAGTAGTAGTAGTAGCAGTAGTAGTAGTAGTAGTAGTAGTAGGAGTAGTAGTAGTAGTGGGAGTAGTAGTAGTAGTAGTAGTAGTAGTAGTAGTAGTAGTAGTAGTAGTAGCAGTAGTAGTAGTAGCAGTAGTAGTAGTAGTAGTAGTAGTAGGAGTAGTAGTAGTAGTGGGAGTAGTAGTAGTAGTAGTAGTAGTGGGAGTAGTAGGAGTAGTAGTAGTAGTAGTAGTAGTAGTAGTAGTAGGAGTAGTAGTAGTAGTGGGAGTAGTAGTAGTAGTAGTAGTAGTAGTAGTAGTAGTAGTAGGAGTAGTAGTAGTAGTGGGAGTAGTAGTAGTAGTAGTAGTAGTAGTAGTAGTAGCAGTAGTAGTAGTAGTAGTAGGAGTAGTAGTAGTAGTGGGAGTAGTAGTAGTAGTAGTAGTAGTAGTAGTAGTAGTAGTAGCAGTAGTAGTAGTAGCAGTAGTAGTAGTAGTAGTAGTAGTAGTAGGAGTAGTAGTAGTAGTGGGAGTAGTAGTAGTAGTAGTAGTAGTAGTAGTAGTAGTAGTAGTAGTAGGAGTAGTAGTAGTAGTGGGAGTAGTAGTAGTAGTAGTAGTAGTAGTAGTAGTAGCAGTAGTAGTAGTAGTAGTAGGAGTAGTAGTAGTAGTGGGAGTAGTAGTAGTAGTAGTAGTAGTAGTAGTAGTAGTAGTAGCAGTAGTAGTAGTAGCAGTAGTAGTAGTAGTAGTAGTAGTAGTAGGAGTAGTAGTAGTAGTGGGAGTAGTAGTAGTAGTAGTAGTAGTAGTGGGAGTAGTAGTAGTAGTAGTAGTAGTAGTAGTAGTGTAGTAGTAGTAGTAGTAGTAGTAGTAGTAGTAGTAGTAGTAGTAGTAGTAGTAGTAGTAGTAGTAGTAGTAGTAGTAGTAGTAGTAGTAGTAGTAGTAGTAGTAGTAGTAGTAGTAGTAGTGGTAGTAGTGGTAGTAGTGGTAGTAGTAGTAGTAGTAGTAGTAGTAGTAGTAGTAGTAGTAGTAGTAAGACTTTATTTTACTAGGGTAGCATATGACAGTAATAAAACTGATAACCTAATGGCCCTCAACATAAATGTACCAAAGTATTTCAACAGGTCTAACAAGAATCAGTTAACAAATTATTTACGTACATACTATATTCAAAACAGTTAGATTACATGGCACTATTTCCAGTGTAACAACAGTCAAGTAATTTACACATACGAAGAACTAGTTCCTGGGAAACGCAGCACCTGCGTATACAACAACAACGATAAGAAAGGCAACATTTGATCAGCTAGTCAAGGAGCAAGTCCATAATGTCAATGTATTCCAAACACGTAAAATATTCCAATATTATATTTCGAATGACCCAACACCTATTTCTTAAAACATTACCAATATCTTTTTACCCATTATTACAACGAATAAATATGGTTGGGAATTTATATCTTGCTTGCATTTTTATTGTTTTACAATTTCGACCAACTTTGGAATTCCAGGAACTTGGGTGATATATCCCAGCCCTAGGGATTCTAAACTAATTCGAGAAGACTTTGGTTTTCAGTGAAATGGCCAGAAGGAAAATTTTTGAACGCTTACTTATGGGCAGTCTGGCTGACATATTAGCTCACTTAGTGACTATGACTGGAAAGTCGCCGAGAGCGGGCTACGCGCAGCGCTATTTTGACCAACTTTGGGTCAATTTAGAGGAACTTGGGTGATATTTCCCAGCCCTAGGGACTTTAAACTAATTTTAGTAAGACTTTGGTTTCTAGAGAAATGGCCAGATAAGAATTCTTGACCGCTTACTTAGTAACTTAACTCACCTAGCAACTATGACTAGGAAGTCGCCGAGATTGGGCTACGCGCAGCGCGATCTTGACCAACTTTGGGTGGATTTCCAACAACTTGGGCGATATTTCCTAGCTCTAGGGACTCTAAACTAATTCGAGAAGACTTTGGATTCCAGTGAAATGACCAGAAAAATATTTTTGAAGTTTTACTTATGGACAGTCTGGCCAAAATATTAACTTACTTAATGACTATGACTAGAAAGTCGCCGAGACCGGGCTACGCGCAGCGCGATTTATACCAAGTTTAGCCTGCGTAGCAAGCGTTTCTGTGGGGTTTAAGGGTAAGGAAAGACCGAGGAACGGGATTTTCGGGGTTTTGCCCGCGCGAAAAATGGGGCGAGAGCCAAAAAGCGAAAGAGGGGGGTGGGGGAGGGGAAGGAAGGAAAGTGACCAGAAAGTCGCCGAGACCGAGCTACGCGCAGCGCGATTTATACCAACTTTGGGTCGATTACCAGGGACTTGGGCGATATTTCCCAGCCCTAAGGACTCTAAACTAATATGAGAAGACATTGGTTTTCAGGAAAATTGCCAGACGAAAAATTTTTGGACGCTTACTTATCAGCAGTCTGGCCAAAATAATAACTCACTTAGTGACTATGACTAGACCGGGCTACGCGCAGCGTGATTTTGACCAGAAGAAAAATCGACCAGAGGAAATCGACTAAAAGTCGCGGCGACTTTCTGGTCATAGTCACTAAGGGAGTTATTATTTCGGCCAGACTGCTCATAAGTAAGCGTTCAAAACTTTTTCTTCTGGCCATTTTATTGAAAACCAAAGTCTTCTCGAACTTGTTTAGAGTCTTTAGGGCTGGGAAATATCGCCCAAGTTTTTGGAAATCGACCCAAAGTTGGTTGATTGGTTGATTGTTGAGTTGTTGAGTTTTTTCCATAAATAACCAGAAGAAATGTTTGAAATTCATTACAAAACTGATTGGGAGCGAGGTCTATAATCACGGTGAAAAATGGTTAAGGGCTCTTTTTATGACTGGATATGTCGTATACAAGCTCACTGACAAGACTCAACATCTGAGACGTTGTCAGATGTGATACTGTCAAGCAAACCGCAACTCTTTAAACAATGTGTGGCCATAAATTTACTTTGACTTTTATCCAGAATGCCTGGGATTTAATGGGCCGGACGTCCATAAATTTCTACAAGTAATTAGGCAACAAGAATTGCAAGCTTCGTTAATAAGGGATTTATTACGACACTGAAAATGTTCAGAAAAATGCCACGATCACAAACTGGAGAAACATTGCAAACTTCAAACGCGCAATTCTGATTGAAGGTCGTCTAGTCGCATACTCGCGCCTGATGTTAAACAAAACAGAAGGGAAAAAGAGTTGGAAAGAAAACAAAACGAGTGTTTCGTGTGATCAAAGCAAGCTCTTTCAGAAACGCCATAACACTAACGAAAATCTTTAACAGTGATCGTGGGGGATCATTCTGGACAGTGTCCAATACTTAGGGAATATTGTACCAGCAATGAAGCAATTTGATTGGTTAATCTGAGTTCTTAACCCTCTGAACTAACTTAGTGATGAAATATAAACTAGTTATGTAACGTTTTCTCTTGGTATACATTGGAATATCCCACTTGTATTCACTTGGTATATACAAAGAAAATACAAGTGACACAAGAGAAAGCGCTGCATAAGCGTTGCGTGGGAAAGGATACCTCCTATTCCCTCCCCGTTTACACCTGCTATGCAGGATGTATACATGGCTTATCATTATAAAAATAACAAAAATATTACAGCCGTAAAATAATGTTTTCAGTGACACGGCTGCAAAGGTAACAGAAAAGAAATACCACAATGTACAGCAAACACAAATTAATTTTTATTCCTAAAACATTCCAAAGCAAACAGAGGATGGTAATATTATCTAAAAAAAGCTGGAAACACATCCATATCTACGAAGAGGAAAACAAAAGGAGCAATGTCAATGACAGGCCAAAAATACTCAATACTTCTCATGAACACTACTATTAAGCTGCATTTAGCCAAGTCTTGCCATCACCTCGAGTATTCCTTTTTTTTTTCAATAAAAGGTCATTTACAGTGCGAAACAGCATCTCGGTAATCGATCAACAGATTATTACAAACAATTTCTGCTCTAGCCAGTGCCAGAACCTAAGGATTAATTCACCATGCATATGGAATGTCATTCATTTTTATCTTGTTCAGTGTCAACTAAACTGCAATATTAATTCTCAATACTGATGTTCATTCAGCTCCATCTTGCTCATTTCAGAACTAAGATAGTAATTCTCCACATTAATTGTCATTCAGTTTTATCTTGCCCAGTGTCAGAACTTAAATAGTAAATCTCCATACTGAATGTCGTTCAGTTTTATCTTGTCCGTTGGCAGAACTGATATTGCAATTCTCCATACTGATTGCTGTTCAGTTTTATCTTGTCCAATGTCAGAATTGATATTGCCATTCTCCATAATGATTGCTGTTCAGTTTTATCTTGTCCAGTGTCAGAACTGATATTGTTGTAATTCTCCATAATGATTGTCGTTCAGTTTTATCTTGTCCATTGTCAGAACTGATATTGTTGTAATTCTCCATACTGATTGTCGTTCAGTTCTATGTTGTCCAGAGTCAAAATTAATATTGCAATATTCCATACTGATTGTCCTTCAGTTTTATCTTGGTCAGTGCCAAAAATGATATTGTTGTAATTCTCCCTTCTCATTCTCATTCATTTTTATCTTGTCCACTGTCAGAATTGTTATTGCAATTCTCCATACTGATTGTCATTGAGTTTTAACTTGTCCAGTGTCAAAACTGATATCATTGCAATTCTGCATACTGATTGTCGTTCAGTTTTATCTTGTCCATTTTCAGAACTGTTATTGTTGTAATTCTCCATACCGATTGTCATTCATTTTTATCTTGTCCAGTGTCAGAACTGATATTGTTGTAATTTTCCATGTTGATTGTCGTTCAGTTTTATCTTGCCCATTTTCAGAACTGATGTTGTTGTAACTCTCCACCCTGACTGCTGTTCAGTTTTATCTTGTTTAGTGTCAGAACTGATATTGTTATAATTCTACACACTGACTGCCCTTCAGTTTGATCTTTTTCAGTGCCACAACTGATATTGTTGTAATTCTCATTACGAATTGTCATTCAGTTTTATTTTTTGCAGTGTCAGATCTGAAAATGTTGTAATTTACCATGCTGATTGTCACTTTTTATCTTGTCTACTGTCAGAACTGATAATGATGTAATTCTCCAGACTGACTGCCGTTCAGTTTTATCTTGTTCAGTGTCAGAACTGGTATTGTTTAATTCTCCAAACTGACTGTCATTCAGTTTTATCTTTTGCAGTGTCAGAACTGATGTGGTTGTAATGATCTATACTGACCACCGTTCAGTTTTATCGTGTCCGTTGTCAGAACTGATATTGTTGTAATTCTCCACACTGACTGCCATTCAGCCTTATCTTGTCCATTGTCAGAAGTATTGATGTAATTCTCCATTTTACCTGTCGTTCAGTTTTATCTTGTCCAGAGTCAAAATTGATATTGTTGTAATTCTCCCTACGGTTGTCGTTCAGTTTTATCTTGTCCTGTGTCAGAACTGATATTGTTGTAATTCTCCATACTGATACTGGTTAAGTTTTATTTTGTCCAGTGTCAGAACTGATATTGTTGTAATTCTCCTTACAGATTATCTTGTCCAGTGTCCAAACTGATATTGTTTTAATTCTCCACACTGACTCTCATTTAGTTTTACCTTGTGCAGTGTCAAAACTGATGTTGTTGTAATTCTCCATACTGACTACTGTTCAGTTTTATCTTTTCCGTTAATAGAACTATTGCTGTAATTGTCCATACTGACTGCTGTTCAGTTTTATCTTGTCCGTTGTCAGAACTATTGTTGTAATTCTCCATACTGACTGCCGTGTAATTTTATCTTGTCCTTTTCAGAACTATTTTTGTAATTCTCCATACTGATTGCCATTCAATTTTCTCATCCATTGTCAGAACTATTGCTGTAATTCTCCATACTGATTGTCATTCAGTTTCATCTTGTCCAGTGTCAAAATTGATATTGCAATTCTCCATACAGTTTGTCGTTCAGTTTTATCTTGTCCAGTATCAGAACTGATATTGTTGTAATTTACCACACTGAATGTCACTCATTTTTATCTTGTCCGGTGTCAGAACTGATATTGTTCTAATTCTTCACATTGACTGCCATTCAGTTTTATCTTCTTTAGTGTCAGTACTGACATTGTTGTAATTCTCCACACTAACTGCCGTTAAGTTTTGCCTTTTGCAGTGTCAGAACTAATATTGTTGTAATTGTCCATACTGAATGCCATTCAGTTTTATTTTCTCCGTTTTCAGAACTATTGTTGCAATTCTCCATACTGACTGTCGTTCAGTATTATCTTGTCCAGTGTCACAATTGATATTGCAATTCTCCATACTGATTACTGTTCAGTTTTATCTTGTCCAGTATCAGAACTGATATTGTTGTAATTCTCCACACTGACTGCCGTTCAGTTTTATCTTGCTTAGTGTCAGAACTGATATTGTTGTAATTCTTCATACTGATTGTCATTCAGTTATCTTGTCCAGTGTCAGAACTGATTTTGCTGTAATTCTCCATACTGACTGCCGTTCAGTTTTATTTTCTTCGTTTTCAAGACTATTTTTTTTAATTCTCCATACTGATTGTCGTTTAGTTTTATCTTGTAAAGTGTCAGAATTGATATTGCAATTCTCCATAGAGATTCTCGTTCAGTTTTATCTTGTCCAGTATCAGAACTGATATTCTTGTAATTCACCAAACTGATTGTCATTCATTTTTATCTTGTCCAGTATCAGAAATGATGTTGTTGTAATTCTCTACACTAACTCCTGTTCGGTTTCATCTTGTCCTCTGTCAGAACTAATATTGTTCTAATTCTCCACACTGACTGCGGTTGAGTTTTATCTTGTCCATCACCAGAACGATTGTTTTAATTCTCCATAGTAATTGTCGTTCAGTTTTATCTTGTCCAGTGTCAGAGCTGGTATTGTAGTAATTTTCCATACTGATCGTCATTCAGTTTTATCTTGTCCAGTGTCAAAACTGATATTGTTGTAATTCTCCATACTGACTGTCGTTCAGTTTTACCCTGCCCATTGCCAACTCTGATATTGTTCTAATTCTCCATACCGATTGTCAGTCATTTTTATCTTGTCCAGTGTCAGAACTGGTATTGCTATTCTCCAGTGACTGTCCTCCTTTTTTTATCTTGTCCAGTGTCAGAACTGATATTGTTGTAATTCTCCATGTTGATTATCGTTCACTTTTATGTTGTCCGGTGTCAGAACTGATATTGCTGTAATTCTCCCTACTGATTATGATTCATTTTCATTTTGTCCAGTGTCAGAACTAATATTGTTGTAATCCTCCACACTGACTGCCGTTCATTTTTATCTTGTTCAGTGTCAGAACTGATATTGTTGTAATTCTCCACACTGACTGCTCTTCAGATTTCTCTTGTCCATTGTCAGAATGATCGTTGTAATTCTCCATACTGCTTGTATTTCAGTTTTATCTTGTCAAGTGTCAGAATTAATATTGCAGTTCTCCATATAGGTTGCCATTCAGTTTTATCTTGTCTAGTATCAGAACTGATATTGATGTAATTCACCATACTGATTGTCATTTAATCTTATCTTGTCCAGTGTCAGAACTGATATTGTTGTAATTCGCCACACTGACTGCCATTTAATTTTTTCTTGTCCAGTGTCAAAAACTCATATTGATGTAATTCTCCACATTGACTGCCGTTTCTCTTTATCTTGTTCAGTGTCAGAACTGATATTGTTTAATTCTCCGTACTGATTGTCATTCAGTTTTTTCTTTTGCAGTGTCAGATGTGATATTGTTGTAATTCACCATGCTGATTGTCATTTATTTTTATCTTGTCCCATGGCAAAACTGATATTGATGTAATTCTCCACAGACTGCCGTTTACTTTTATCTTCTTTAGTGTCAGAACTGATATTGTTCAATTCTCCATATTGATTGTCATTCAGTTTTATCTTTTGCAGTGTCAGAACTGATATTGTTGTAATTCTCTATACTGACTGCCATTTAGTTTTATCTTGTCCATTGTCAGAACTATTCATGTAATTCTTCATACTGCATGTCGTTCAGTTTTAACTTGTCCAGAGTTACAATTGATATTGTTGTACATGTAATTCTCCCTACTGGTTGTCGTTCATTTTTATCTTGTCCAGTGTCAGAACTGATATTGTTGTAATTCTCTATACTGACTGCCATTTAGTTTTATCTTGTCCATTGTCAGAACTATTCATGTAATTCTTCATACTGCATGTCGTTCAGTTTTAACTTGTCCAGAGTTGTCCATTGTTGTACATGTAATTCTCCCTACTGGTTGTCGTTCATTTTTATCTTGTCCAGTGTCAGAACTGATATTGTTGTAATTCTCTATACTGACTGCCATTTAGTTTTATCTTGTCCATTGTCAGAACTATTCATGTAATTCTTCATACTGCATGTCGTTCAGTTTTAACTTGTCCAGAGTTACAATTGATATTGTTGTACATGTAATTCTCCCTACTGGTTGTCGTTCATTTTTATCTTGTCCAGTGTCAGAACTGATATTGTTGTAATTCTCCACACTGTCTCCCGTTCAGTTTTATTTTAATCAGTGTCAGAACTGATATTGCTGTAATTCTCCATACTGATAGTTGTTCAGTTTTATGTTGTCCAAGTCGGAACTGATAGTGCTGTAATTAACTTTCTTATATCTCTTACTTAGTACACATGCTGTGATTGGTCAATTTATCAGGCCGTACTCTCCTGTACGGCACGCTAAAATTTAAAGCTGGTTTTGTTGAAAAACTGTTGTGTGATTTATCGCCAAGTGTTGCTAACTTTTATAGCAAGTAAACATTTGACTTTTTTTTACTCTAAATTGTGTATTAAAGCATGCTAACAACTTAAAAACAATTTCAAATTGACTCGTTTTGATTTTGAGGTGCATCAGAAATTTGAAGGCATTCCGCTTAAATAGAAATCGTTCCTGAGCCTGTCATACACACAATAGAGATATAATAAATATCTTACTAACCTCGTTTTCTCGGTCTGTACCGTAAGTTACGGATCCTCGTTTTTCCCCCTTCGATTTATGGCCTGTGTGCTTTACCCTTGAGCCATAAATTAAAGGGGAAAAAAACTCGGTCTGTAACTTATGGTACGACCCTCAAACTCGGTTAGTAAGAGGTATATACCGATTGTCATTCATTTTGTATTTTGTCCAGTGTCAGAACTGACATTGTTCTAATTTTTCACACTGACTGCCGCTCAGTTTTATCTTGTTCAGTGTCAGAACTGATATTGTAATTCTCCATACTGATTGTTATCCAGTTTTATCTTTTGCAGTGTCAGAGCTGATATTGTTGAAATTCACCATACTGATTGTCCTTCATTTTTATCTTGTCCAGTGTCAGAACTGATATAGTTGTAATTCTCCACATTGACTCCAGTTCAGTTTTATCTTGTGCCGAGTCAGAACTCATAATGTTGTAATTCTCCGTACTGACTGCCGTTCAGTTTTATCTTGTCCGTTGTCAGAACTTTTGTTGTAATTTTCCATACTGATTGTTGTTCAGTTCTCTCTTCTCCAGTGTCAGAATTAATATTCCAATTCTCCATACTCATTATCCTTCATTTTTGTCTTGTCCATTGTCAGAACTAATATTGTTGTAATTCTCTGTACTGACTACCATTCAATTTTACCTTGCTCGTTGTCAGCAATGATATTGTTCTAATTCTCCACAATGACTGCCGTTCAGTTTTCTCTTGTCTGTTGTCAGAACTATTGTTGTATTTCTCCATACTGATTGTCGTAACGTTTTATCTTGTCCAGTGTCAGAACTGATATTGTTGTAATTCTCCATACTGATTGTCGTTCTGTTCTATCTTGTCCAGTGTCAGAATTAATATTGCAATTTTCCATACTCATCCTTCATTTTTATCTTGTCTATTGTCAGAACTGATAATGTTGTAATTCTTCATACTGATTGTCATTTAGTTCTATGTTGTCGAGAGTCAGAATTAATATTGCAATTCTTTATACTGATTGCCCTTTGTTTTTATCTTGTCCAGTGTCAGAACTGATATTGTTGTAATTCTCCCTACTGATTCTCATTCATTTTTATCTTGTCCAGTGTCAGAGTTGATATTGCAATTTTCCATACTGATTGTCCTTTAGTTTTGTCTTGTCCAGAGTGAGAACTGATATTGTTGTAATTCTCCATACTGATTGTGTTGTTCAGTTTTATCTTGTCCATTGTCGGAACTCATATTGTTGTAATTCTCCATACCGATAGTCATTCATTTTTTTTTCCAGTGTCAGAACTGATTTTGTCTGGTGTGAGAACTGATGTTGTTGTAATTCTCCATGTTGATTGTCATTCAGTTTTATGTTGTCCAGTGTCAGAACTGATAATGTTGTACTTCTCCACACTGACTGCCATTCAGTTTTATCTTGTCTGTGTTCAGAAGAATTGTTGTAATTCTTCATACTGATTGTCCTCCAGTTTTATCTTGTCAAGTGTGACAATAAATATTGCAATTCTCCATACAGGTTGTCGTTCAGTTTTATCTTGTCCAGTATCAGAACTAATATTGTTTAATTCACCGTCCAAATTGTCATTCAATTTTATCTCGTCCAGTGTCAGAACTGAGATTGTTGTAATTCTCTCTACTTAGTGCCATTCAGTTTTGTGTTGTCCAGTCTCAGAACTGATAATGTTGTACTTCTCCACACTGACTGCCGTTCAGTTTTATCTTGTCTGTTGTCAGAACAATTGTTGTAATTCTTCATGCTGATTGTCGCTCAGTTTTATCTTGTCAAGTGTGAGAATAAATATTGCAATTCTCCATACAGATTGTCATTTAGTTTTATCTCGTCCAGTGTCAGAACCGATATTGGAATTCTCTATACTGAATGTCCTTCATTTTTATCTTGTCCAGTGTCAGAACTGACATTTTTGTAATTCTCCTCACTGACTGCCATTCAGTTTTACCTTGTTCCTTGGTTAATCATTTTAACCTTAGTTGGAAGTAGATTTGTAATCCTAGTTCTAGTTTAAAACCTTAGTTTTAGTCTCACGTTTTTATTTTTTATTACTTCTGTATTTTAGACATTAATTTTAATGTATATTTTAGACTTGTATTTTTTAGAGGACCCTCCTGGAAACCACCTTTAGGTGATTGGAGGCCTCCTTTTAAAATATCAGTTTATTATTATTTTTCTATTATTATTATTAAATCCTCAGTAGTTACAAGATATAGTATTGATCACAGTTTCAGGAATATTAATAACATACATGTATCCAAATTAGGGAACTCTTTCCTCAATACCAGTGCTTTCCTTATCACCACAAATGTTCCCAAAGTAAGATTTGCAATGCTGTCAGATAAATGTCACATAGCAGATAGCAGTGGCTTCATTCATTTCTACCCATTCATTAAACTTAAAATTTTCAACAGATTTTTCTTCTTTATTAAGGAAAAAACAAAGTTGAGATCACAGTGACCCAAAATGTTCTCCAGCTTTTACAGGTATTAAACCAGTCGTGCTGAATATTTTCCTTGACTCTTCTTCAAAATGTCAATTTTCCCTAAATTAACAAAAAATTCATTGACCTTAGAAGAATTTTTTCCTGACCATTTCCTGACCTGGTGTGGCACCCCTGTTTTAACTATTACACAGAAAGCTAAACCATAAAATTTATCGAGAAATGAGGCTCCCAACCATCACCCTATTCACAGATTCTGACATCAGACTTATTACCTTAGAAAAACCACTTCACTAACAACTGGTTCAAGTTCAGCAGTAACTTTCCTTGAAACCCTCAACGACTACCATCCCTCTATCAAATTCACCATAGAAGTGGACACCAATACAGTTGACTCTTGTTATAGTGCACATCCTTGAGATCGTCATTTGTTGCCGTTATAGCAGGGCTGCCTGCAGTACAGGGGTGAGATGAAAATGACTCAATACAAGTCATGTAAACCCACATACAGTGCACATACTGCTTTGTGCTTTTAAGCAAAAAATTGTAATATATGTAGTATAGGTCAAAATAGTGTACAAACTACCGGTAGTAAACACTCCAAGACAACAGAACAATGACAAATCACTCAATACATTCAAGGTGTCCCTCGTAACGATTGAGAAACACTAAAAGAATCAGTGTGGGATCATATGAAGTGTCCACAATTTTGCAATAGGGATAGGATAATAGCCATAAATCAATGGCTGCTCCATCATTCAACTCTCTGCCAGACAGTGTCAGAAAATTGACAGATTGATTTTCATTCATTAAGGCCATAAGACACCATCTGTTTCAGAAAGTGATTAAGATTTATTATTAAGATTTAATAATAAATGCTATTTTCACTCTAACACTTAGTAGTTTGTAGTCCATTGTATTAGTTTTAATATTAGCTTTAATGTTTCAGTTTTAATATCCTATTATATTTTTTTCTGAGATTTTTACAGTTGGTGTGATATCACAGGATTTTTACCGACTTAACTAAGTGCAGATGTAGTTATTTTCTATTTTGCCAATTTTGACATCATAAATTATGGTTTTTCATATATAGCCTCTATCAGTAACATCAGGCTGTCCATAATAGCAGGGGGTCTGCAAGGCAAGAGTTGTCTGTAGTGTGCTACCAGTTATTGCAAAAGAAAGGCTGCAAACTAGAAAGGAAAGATCTCTCGCCTTATTGTAAAAGCCTTGCCAACTTATTACCACTAAGGCAATGGATCAACACCGTATGCTACACAAAATGACAGCAGCTGCCAACAATTTTTCTCTTAAAAACATGAAAGATGACTGATTGATACTTTCAGCAGGGCTCGACTTTCAGGAAAAAACCTTGGGGCCAGCTGGCCCCTTAGTTTTCATATTAATTTTAGTCACCAGCAAAAGTATTTCAGTCAGCAAAAAGCATGGAAAGTTAGTTGCCAGTGAAAAAATTGGGTTGCATTGGTGACCCCAGCAGTCACAACGTTGAGCTCTGATCAGCTTACAAGCACCAATCCTCACCCACGCCGAAATCTTGGGAAGTTCTCTGTCTGATGTTGCTGAGGAAGGAAGGTTTCAAGAGCTAATCAGAGAAACTTCTCCAAGCTAAATGCAATGCCACATGGCCAGGGCAAAGGCCACAAAAAGACTGCAAGTCAGATGAAAATGATGACCAGTCTCCACAATGCCTTGTACCCTACAGGGCATGATGAGTCCATTGTTGCTAAGACATGTTTTCTTTGTTTCTTCTTTTAGTCTTCGACCACAATTTGGATGCATTTTGTGTTTAAAAAAAATCAGTTCATAGGCCATCATCCTGTTCAATATAACTAAACAAAATCCAGTAACAAAATTAATTAAGGACCATGGCACAGGTGTAGCTTATTCATCTTTTTTATTTAAGTTTGCAATAAATTATTTTCATTTGCATGAAAATAATTGAGTGATGTTTCTTCTATGCACCTTTCATTATTATATACCGGTAATTTGTCATCATATCATTATTGTGGAAATTATTTCATTTCATTTTAATTGTTATGTGTACCGGTTTGTACCAACTAATTCCTATAAATGGCTTGTTCTCTTCAGGGTGTTTTCACGAAAGCTGTGAAACAAACTATTTCTTGATGAATATAACATAATATTGTCTACTGCATACAATATTTCATAAAGACAACTATTTCAGTTTAATTATTACTTTAGCATATTTAGCTTTGTATCATCTCATTACACCAGGATCTCTCATTGCCAACAACAATTGTAATCTATTGGCAGTGTTTAAAACAGCTATTTCATCTGCCAAAGGCAGCCCTAACAGCTGATTACTGAATAACATTCCCTAACAGTCCCTGGTGCAGTTGCAATTTTAAGATCCACTGGACAACGTTTCATGTCCAAAGTCAAGCTGGCTTCACCTCTTGACTGCAAGAGAGGAATTATGCACACATTAGTGCAACAGACCTTTGACTTGGGCATGGCTGAAAAAGCTGAGGGTGGGCTGATTGCAGGAGATAGATAAATCAGGTACATGAATGATGGACCTGAAGGGGAATAAAATTGTATGTTCCAATCAAGCAGCCATGTAAGGTGCAAGACTTAGCCAAAGTTTCTGTCAACATCAGCCTGTTGAGAAATATTTTTCACACTTGATTTGCAAAAAAAATGTGACTGTATGTTTCAGCATGCTGCAGTTTGTTGTTTTCTGTTGAAGTCATCTCAACTCAAACGATGTTTTTGAATTTAAGTCAACAAAAGCAAATCATTCTGTAAAAGCTGAATGTTGAGGGCAGGAAGGTTAATGTATATAATATTACTCAGCATTCTTTACCAGGATAATTGAGTCATAGAACGACCAACCACTTGTCGTTATAGCAGGCAATTTGTCAGCTTTCAAAAATGAACTTGAAGTTCATTTAGGTATTTATATAATTTTACTTTTGCAAAACGCTTCCATATGATTTTTACTATCTTACTATTATATTGGTGTTTTCTTCCCTTCATTCATGTTTGTAATTTCAAGGAAGTTTTCATTTATGGCCAACCTCACTTACTTCTTTGCAGGGTGCCTATTTACCTCTGTTTGTGACTAATCATTTGTCATTGCTTTGTTTTACTCTTTCATCTTGTTACTTCTATTAATTCGCATCAAGGAAAAGCCTTCATTGTGTCATTTATATTGTACTTTCTAGTGTTACACGAGCCCTTTAATTGGTGCAAAGTTTACAGATCTAGAACAAGAAGAAGTCCTAGGTCCACAACCTACAATTACAAAATAAATGTCAAAGAGTTACCTCCAACAGTAATAATAATAGTAATAATCATAATGTCTTTATTCATTTGATAAAAATGCATATCAAGTGTTACAATTAATAAAAGATAAAATGATTAAAAAGATATCTAAAAAGCAGTTTTGCCTCCAGCAATGTCCCCAACAATATATGCTCTCTTTCCATGGTCTTCATGAAGCAACCGACTGTTGACATACTACCCACAGTAATCCTGTGCCTGTGCTGCTCTCCTCCAAACCCCAAGCTTCTCAGCTAAACACCCTGGGTAATCCAACACAGGAGAGCATAACAGAAACAGCCCCTGAACCAATGGCAGCACCATCTCAAAATATATCAGACTGTCCAGTCGACCAACCAAGTCCAATGTTATATAGTAAAGGGAAAGTGACTTGCCCTCAGTCTGGATCAAATACCCAATAAGGCATGAAACAAAACAACCTAACCGAGATTAGATCAGGCTGTATGTCCAAACCACTTGTGTGCATAGACCTGTGCACTACCATTTCAGCCATCAGTATGGGGGGCATGAAGAGGTGACATCCCAACATTACAATGGACACGGTGTGCAGTATGCATAGTGGTGAGGCAGAGACTGGCCGTTCTCTTAATACTGGAATCTTGAAAACCAATAACTAATATCTCATGATTAAACTTTCACACAGGTCCTCAAATTCACAGGATTCTGCCAGCTGGCCCACTCACATCATAATCAACCAATAACCTCATGTTCAGCTTGATTGTTGAATTCATCAAAACTTCAGGACAACTCGGATTAATATTAATCCATGGATTATAATAATAATAGATTATTATAATTCAGTAATAGATTAAGGCAAGGCAAAAAAATTGGAAGGATTAGATTATTAATATCATTTGGATTAATATTAATCTCAGAAATTAAAAAGTTGCGACAGGCCTGCACAACTCCCATTATACCCAAATGTGTAATTTTTGCCTTTAGAGTTTGTCATGTACTTACGCATTGTTTAGACTCATTTTTATTGCAAGATTTGTTTGAAGTCTCTACATGCTTGCTTTCAAGGGACAAAATACGAAGCTTTCCGTGAACATTTTACTTACTTGCATTATATATTATGATGCCGGGCCAGGCTGTGATAAGAACTGTTTGCAAGCAGTAGGTACATCCTTATCACAGAAATCATACTATTTGTCCTTGAATGGTTTTCTTTGGAGATGCTGTAGCTTTACTTCAAGAAAGCTATATGTTTCTCTAGATACAAATTTTATGGATTGTTGAAGCAGTTGAACAGTTGGCATCATTGTCCCAGGTTAGAAGTGGCAACATTCTCATTACAGTGAATAACAAGACATGTATAAAGTATCGTTATCAACGCATACAGGATATATTATCAGCAAGGTCACTTGCCAACATAATGCTAGGGTTCTTCCGTACAGCTGAGATTGGCGGCAGCTCTTCAGTAAGTCAGGCGCGCTCGTGGACCTCACCAGCTAACCAACCAGCAACAATAGCCCCTTCTATGACATCAATCCTGAAACCCTGTCCTTCATCACAAACTCCTACTCTAAGTCCAGTATATACGTAGACGGTCCATTTTATGAAATGCTCCCAAGGAAATGGCAATCTCTATGGATCCAACTCAGAAAGGCTAAGTCTTTCAGCAATAACTGGAAGGGATTCACAGATTTCCTTTGATGACGTGCGTACTGACATCCATTTCACTTTGTTATTTTTTAAGTTACTCAAGATCTTTATTCTATTCTACATTAAGAATTTTCATGGCCCTGCAAAAAAGTCAGTTGCAACTGTACTGTATTACCAGCAGAGCTGACACAACTGCCAACTTCTGCTACTAAAATATCATAACCATTAATAAAGATTGCAAAAGTTGACTGAGTGTAACAACATAAAAGAGTTTTCTTCACAAACTACTAGCACAAGAAGCATATCCATTGTGGTTGGAATAGAATATTTTCTTTATTGACAGACTTGTACAAATTTGTGCTGCCAAGTCTGTGTCATATGAACGAAATATTTCCACAGCTTATATAGTTATGTAAAGCGATTGATACCATTATTTAACAAATTGCCAAGAGATAGTGATAAGGATGCCTTAGATTGTTAAATGATGTCAATCTTCAGAAGCTTTGGTCAAAGATTAATCCTAGGTAGGAATAATATTAATGCTACAAAGGATTAATAGGAATCCTATGTAGGATTGATATTTATCAGATTAATATTAATCTTACATAAGATTAATATTAATCCTGATTAATTAAGGCATGGCTCGAACCTCAGTAAAGGATTATAATAATCTATTACTGGATTATAATGATCTATTACTGGATTATAATAATACATTGCTGGATTATAATAATCATTAGGATTATCATTAATTCCATCGATATTAATGCGAGTTGTTCTGAAACTTGACCCCTTAAAATAACATGTTTCTGTGGCATAAAATGGTTGCTTAACTGAGGAATACAGAATCTTTTCAGGGTGTTCCTGATCTGCATCAGTTAAGATAGCAATATTCATAACTTCAAATTCACAGTTCTGGTGCTTTTGAAGGCAAAAATTCCTTGATCACACTCTGCTACTAATACACAAATTTGCTGCCTCTCGTCCCTTCTGACACCAGATTGAAGCTTGACATATTCAAGAGGTAAGTGACACTAACACAAATAAAACCCAGGAAGCCATAGATATAATTCTGCCCTTTGTTATAGATCCTTTGGGTTAGGATCCTTTGGGTTAAACATGCGATGCTTTATAATCTTCTTTAATGAAAAGTTGTTGAGACCATAGGATTTGCATAAGAGGGGAGCTGGAGGTCTGCTCATCTACTATGACTAATCTTCAGTAGAATTTTGTTCTTGAAGAGTAATTTTCAAATTCTTTTTGTCTTAAAATTTCTTTTGAGACGAAAAGGCATGATGTAAGATTGCTGTTTTTCCACTTAGTTGAAACATACCATCTCTTATATTGAGGCCTTACATTCATGCATTCAAGCATACAATGTGTGGTTATGTGTACATGTACATCTGCGCACTCTGTGTGATCCCTGCCTTGCAGGGGACTTTTCACAGCTTTAGACTATTTGGTCTAACCATCCCTGATTGCTCAGAGTGTGAAATGTTAAACTGGATGATAGAGTATATTATTTTCAAATCAATACTCTATCGTCTCTCTATAAAAATTAAAATAAAAAAAACGATTATGGGGAATTTTTATCATCTAATCCTTACAAAGACACTTGTAAACAGCTGTTTCTGCCTTTTTAAAGCAACAGTTAGCTTTTTGTTGCATGATCAAGTAAAGGGGAAAATTTTAGCACCTGGTGCACTGCAGGTGTTGAAATAAACCCCTTAAACCTTCTTACCAAAGAATAAGCAAATGAACAAGACTGACAACATTAACTTCATCATACAATGCACTTTGAATGTACTGTAATCTACCTCAAGCAACTTAAACCAAACCAAGTATTCACACTCTGCATTCCGACAACGCGCAGGGCTGGTGATTCATTTTGCATCAACTTGATGCTGTTGTGCTGTCCTGAAACTCCACAAGCTCCATCGCCACTTGCAGTTTTCTAATACCATCATCACTGATCCCATCCTATGCAGTTGAATTTCTCAAGTAGTTTCCCATATAGTTGTCATGAATCATGCCTGTTTTAAAATACCTCCAAGAATATTTCATATTAAGTTTCATGTTCCATACTAAAAATGCAAAGTACATTAACATTTGTCACAATCACAAATATATTCTGCAATAAAATTAGAGCAGAGGAAGGAGAAGGTGGGGTTATCCATCCTGACTTCTTTCCTGACTTTTTTCATTTCAAAGCTGAACCTAAACAGGTTGAAAGGCTGGCCATTTTCTTTCGCATGTGTTGGAAGATTAGACACTGACAAAATATGTTGACTTCGACATCTTGCTTTTGAGTCTTGCAAAATTCTGGTTGGTATTAAATTACAAGTCATGAGAGTTACATGAGCTCTTTAAGATCCAGTCACTACAGACCTTCGATTTCATATTAAACTCCTCACTCTTATCACCATTTTAGATGATCAATCTGATCAAGAACAGACTTAAAATTAATTATGAGCTAAGTATCCACCATACCAATACATGCCAATCTGGATGCACAACTTCAAGTTTTACTAATTTAGAGGTTTTCTGTTTCTCATTGCTATCCCAAACTTAAATTCACCCAATGAAGGGAAGTTTGCTTAAAAGTTATTTATAATATAAAATTTTAGGTTTGACCAGCAAAGCTGCTTGGAGACTCTTTATTATCTATGGACGTTCCCTTAAAATAGCCTGTGGTAGCCTGGCCAACTTATAAATTTTGTCTTTTCCATATCCATTAATGCTTCCCAAGCCAAAGTCCCATTATAAGGTATAAACTGTACCAGACAAATTAACTGGAAAAGGTGGGAAAGGACTATACTTAAGCGTTACCTACCAGTAAGTCCTAAGTCAATTCATTGCCAGCTGCTAGCATCAGTCAACTACATGTACATGTATCTAGCCAGCTTAAATTTGGCTGCTCGAATATCCAAATTGATGTATGGTCTGCATTTGAGATGTTGAATCAGAATTCTTCATGATTTAAAGTTGACATCACAAGTGTGCACTGTTGACAATAACTTTTTTGCCAATGTTGGGAAGGGGTAGTGGGAGGTTGTGCGGGGGTAGGAGCTGATGGCCTAATGGTAAATCAGTTGGACTCTGGATCAATAGGTCCAAGATGGAGCCCAAGCCAGAGTTGCTGTGTCATGTTCTCGAGCAAGACACTTGACTCTCCCAGTACCTCTCCCCTCCAAGGAGTGAAAATGGTACTGACCGATTGTAGGAGCAACCTGACAAAAACAAGGGGTAACCTGTGATAGACTAGAATCCCATCCATAAAGAGAGTGGCAATACCCCTGGGCATTTCATGTTGCAGAGACCAAAGGTAAGCACCAGCACTGATGAGCCATCTGGCTCATCCATATCCCGAAGGGGTGGAACAGAGTTCCCTGCCCTGCAGCCGGTGAAATAATCACTAGAGTGTTCTCATTCCGAGCCGCAAAGACCAGACGAGGGATTTGATTTCCTGTTTAAAGCAAACCTTTTCCCATAAAAGTTTAACCCCCTTGACTGGATGTACCAACAAAACGTTCAAGTGAGGGAGGGAAAAGGACATTGGTTAATATGCATTTCAAACAGACAGCTACACTGCAGACGGCTGGAAATGTAAAATGACAGCTTGGGACCAGGGCAATGGTGGATCATGGAATGAGGAGAGGACATCGGAGAGTGATGCTCCTCGAGTGCGGCTGTACAGGCAAGTTGATTCAAGAACCCACAATGAAGGATGATCCCCCAGTGGTGATGTGGTTGGCATGTGGTGTTGTGGTAACCAAGGCCACTATTCAGATTTCTGAAGGAGCCATTTCTTATTATAGAAAAAAGACAGGCAGCCTTTGTAACAACAGTTATTCCTTTTGATATTTAAATGCCACATCTGATAGGGATGAAACTCAGCTTTTGATATTTGTTGAAAATTGGGAGAATAATGCATTCCATGCCCAGTAGAAATAATGTTACATGTTCCAAGCCATAATGGCAGTAGGTGGGGTGGAGAGTGAGACATGGTGGCAGATCTTTCCTTCATGTCAGTGACATTTCTGTCCTTCAGGCATTCAGTTCAAGATGCTCAAGTGTATATCTTGCAGGAACTACAGTGCAAGGATTTTCTGGCTGTGATGAAGCAAAATCATCCATGCATTCAGAAAAAGTACCAGGTGATGAAATGACACATCTTGATGAAGAGGTGGCTAACAGCAATCGCATGAACTGAGGAGGATTCAGGTTATCTGCCCAAAGGTGTCACAGCAACAAAGATGCCGCACATGCACCCCTGCCCACGCGCGCCAAACTTTGCCTCCAACCATGCGCTCCAGTGCCACGCCATCACCACATCTGCATTGCCTCCACCTTTGCTGCTGTAACACCTTTGTGCAAAAGCATGGTGAATCCTCCCCACCTCATGTGACTGATGTAAGCTACTTCTTTGTCGAGGTGTGTCACTTCATTGCTTGAGACTTCTCCTAAATACATGGAAGATAATGCTTCATCACAACTAGAAAATCCCTGCACTGTAGTTCCTGCAAGAACACACTCAAACATCTTGAGCTAAATGCCAAAAGGATGGAGACGTCTCTGAAATGATAAAAGGATCACCAACCATGACTTTCTTTCCACCCCATCTGCTGCTCTGTTATAGTATAAAACATGTGACATCATCCCAACCAAGCATGCAATACATCATTTTCCCAATTTTCAAGAGGCAATCAGAAGCTGCGCATCATCCAAATAAGGTGTGTCATCTGAATATCAAGCATGAATAACTGTTGTTTTATAACCTATCTTTTTCCTATAACAAAAAGACTCATTCAGAGGTCTGAATTCTAACCTTGGTGACCACAATAACATGTGCTAACCAAATCACTACTGAGGAATTCTCCTTCACTGTGGACTCCTGAATCAACCTGTCTGTACCACCAGACTCAAGGGGTACCATTCCCTGATTTCCCACCCCATTACACAATCCACAACTGCCCTGGTCCCAATCTGCCATTTCACATTTCCAGTCGTCTGTTGCATAACTGCTTGCTAAAAGTGCATGTTAACAAATGCCCTTTCCCTCCCTCACTTAAACGTTTCATGGTATATCCAGTAAAGGGTGTTGGACTTAAATGGTGAAAGGTTTGTTTCAAACAGGACACCAAATCCCCCTGCCAGTCTTTGTGGCTAAGAATGGGTACATTCCAGTGATGTCTTCCCTGGCTACAGGGCACGAAAGTCTGTTCCATTCCCAAGGGAACAGAGAAGCCAGATGGATCATCAGCACGAGTGCTCCCCTCCAGTTTCTGTAACATGAAGTGTCTAGGAGTGTTGCTTCTCCCCTTGGATGGGATGCTAGTCCATTGCAGGTGACCCCCAGCAATTGTCAGGTTGCCCTAACAAATTGGCCAGTACCATTACACTCTTGGGTGGAGAAAGGCATTGCAAGGGTAAAGTGTCGTGCCTGAGAACATGACACAGCAACCCCAGCTTGGGCTCCATGTTGGACGTATTGATCCAAAGTCCAACTAACTAACCATTAGGCCATCAACTCACCACCCCAACCTACAACCCCCGGCCGGCCCACCACCCCTTCCCAACATTGCCAAAAAGTAATTACTGACAGTGCACACTTGCGATAACACATTTAACTTGAGAAGAATTCTGACAAAACATCTCAGTGACATGCCATATATTAAATTTGATATTCAAGTAGCCAAATTTAGCCTGCCTTGATACATGTAGTTGATTATTAGAAGCAGTGAGCGAACTTAGGGCTTACCAGTAAGCAATGTATATAGATTACAATTGTTTCTCTTTTTGCTGCCTGGCTCATTCTCAGTAGAGTAACCAGTGAACTCTTAATGTATTCTCTTCCTATGGTTAGACGTTTGTTTTGCTTTATCCTGTTAATTTGGTCAGGGCTCGACACTAATGGTAGCCAACTTGCCACAGGCTAGAGTAGGAATTAAGTTTTGGCTACAGAGCTGGGCGCTATTTTTTCAACTTACTGGCCTGGTGGCTAGTGACAACTTATATGTCACTAAACAAAAAAAAAATTGCTAGCCAAGTGTTGATGTTGACTGGGTGCAATAACAGCAGAATCACTAGCAAGACTTGAAAACACAATGCAAGCGACTCTCTTTAATACATTATGGAATTAATTTTAAAGGAAAAAATACACAATGCAATTTTGCATCTGAAACCTCTTGACCAGTTGACATACAGTTGGCACACCTTGTGTCACGCTTGACTGGTAATGTTAAACACAAGGGCGAACCAATTTATGACCGAATTGCACTGGTTTTAATTTTGTTCAATGGCCTCATGTTTTCCTCACATCAAATCTCTCAAGCCAACAGATCACAAAGAAAAATCCAGTGATTTTCCTGAAAAGACTTTAAGGACTCTTTGATACCTCCTTGTAAAAATATCCAGACCCCAAGACATCATTGTAAAAACTGTCGAGACTTCTTCAGTCTCTTCACAGACAGGAGCTGTAGAATTCAAACTGTTTCAAAGGCAGCATTAGCAAAATTTGACTGCTAATAAAGGTCAAAGGAAATAAATCTTTCTCACGTAATTATTTCTGCAATGGTAAGTTCTGTCAGTATGGAAACAACAACAAATCACCTGTATGTTGTTACGCTAAATGAAATGTTATCCCTTTACAGTTCTGCACGATTTTGTACATGATTTTATCAGGGTGCTCATGTTTTGTGCTACTAATTTGTGACAAGAAAAGAACATTGATGTATGCTTTCAGAAAATGCTGTCTTGTTTGTCAAATATTTCTTTCAACATAATAACATGCTCAGTTTTTATACCCTTTCAAGTACCAAACAACGAAAAGTAAACATGATAACACCACAATGAAATTCTTACCTTGTTTCCAAGAAAAGTGTTAGTGTTTGTCTTCATTGAGGAAGACAGCAACTAGTTTGGCCAATTTCATTTTGTTTACTAGCCAAAGTGGCTAGTGGAAATCAGAAACCTACTGGCCAAAACAAAATGTCTCCTAGTCTGTGGCGAGGTGTCTACCATTAATGTCGAGCCCTGTGGCTAGTAGGTTTCTGATTTCCACTAGCTGCTTTGGGTTAGTCTCAAGCAATGAACTGACACACCTCGACAAAGAAGTAGCTTACACCAGTGACATGAGGTGGAGAGGATTCACCATGCTTTTGCACAAAGGTGTTACAGCAGCAAACGTGGAGGCAATGCAGCTGTGGTGATGGTGCAACACTGGAGTGCATGGTTGGAGACAAAGGTTGGCGTATGTGGGCAGGGGTGCATGTGTAGCATCTTTGTTGCTGTGACACCTTTGGGCAGACAACCTGAATCCTCCTCAGTTCACGCAATTGCTGTTAGCCACCTCTTCATCAAGATGTGTCATTTCATCACCTGGTACTTTTCCTCAATGCATGGATGATTTTGCATCATCACAGCCAGAAAATCCTTGCACTGTAGTTCCTGCAAGAGATACACTTGAGCATCTTGAACTGAGAAAATCATGCACAAAATCGTACAGAACTGCAAAGGGATAACATTTTCTTTAGCATAACAACATAAGTGATTTGTCATTGTGTCCATACTGACAAAACTTACTACTGCAGAAATAATTACGTGAGAAAGATTTATTTCCTTTGACATTTATTATTAGTCAAATTCCACTAATGCTGCTTTTGAAACAGTTTGAATTCTACAGCTCCTGTCTGTGAAGAGAGTGAGGAGGCCTTGACAGTTTTTACAATGACGTCTTGGGATATCGATATTTTTTACAAGGAAGTCTCAAAGAAAAACAGAGTTCTGAAAGTCTTTTATTGGAACTGGTTTAGTAGTAGTATTGGCATTATTGGACAATCTAGTCCATAATTTTAGCGTGTGTTAGTAATTGTACATTTCCTTAAACATTTTCTGAGATGGCTTTGGAGTCCGATTCGTGATCGGCAGATGCAATGACAAGAACCACAGACATAAGTGGAATCAGTGGGTGGAGCAAGGGCCCTGGCCTTCTGACGTTCTCTCCTGGTATCCGCTGTGATGTGCAGAAGCTTTTCTCCCTCTCGTAGGGCTTTGGTGCAATTTGTTTTCCACGCACTCCTGTTACTGGCAAGAGTCTCCCATGAATCGATTGGAGCTGGTTTACACACAAAGTAATTACCAACAATAGGTATTAAAGAGAGTCGCTTGCATTGTGCTTTCAAGTCTTACTAGTAATTCTGCTGTTGTTTTACCCAGCCAACGTCAACACTTGGCTAGTTAATTATTTTTATTTGACTAGTAACATAAGGTGTCACTAGCCACTAAGCTAGTAAGTTGAAAATCTAGTGTAGAGCAACCTCGTTCCCAGGGTCTCTAATCTTACCGCCCTCTGGAGCGAGCGACGAGAGACCCTGGCTGGGTCTGGTCACATCCCACTTTGACAATTGAGAACATCAGGGAGGGGTCCTCTGTAATCAGCAATTTGTTGCGTTGAGCTTTGTCGAATTCAAAGTATTGCCCTGCGACTGCCATTATCTATGGTGTTCATCAATACTTAGCTTTCAGGCTGAAATTTCGAATAATATCTACTCCAACGTTTACCTAAAGGTTAAGCAAGTCTGTCTCAGGCAATTTAGTGGTCGTGATTTTCAGTGTTGCCGTCTTACCCACTGGATTTATGGAAAGTCACTCATATTTCAACTGTGGGCGTTGAGCAGCACAATTTCATCCTGTAGTACTTGTTGTTTCTTCTCTGAATGCACACGATCAAATTGGTGCAAAAAAACATAAGAATGTCTCCAGGAAAACGTATAACTTTCCCAAAGTAAAGCTACGACAGTCTCTGAAGAAAAGCTGGACGAAGATAAATATGATATTTGTGCAACGCACTTTGCAAACAGTTCTAATCAAATAGCCGGGCCCGGCGTCACCTGCGGTGTCACAATATCGAATGCAAGTAAGCAATATCTTCGTGGAATATTTTAATCTTTGTCCCTGGAGAGCCAATACTTAGAGCCTTAAAACATATCTTGCAATAGAAACGAACCTAAACAAAGTATAAGCACGGCATGGCAAATTACAGAGGTGTCAAACTCTGAGAAGCGACGTGCACTTAACAGCGGAAACCATGCAGACCTGTCACCTCTAAAAATGCTGTAACATAATCAAACGACTCCGCTCAACTGATAATTTCCATTTCTTCTTGCAACATGGCCAACCAGGATCTCTCTTCACTCACTCCAGGGAGCGGTAAGATGAGAGACCCTGGGAACGAGGTTGAGTGTAGAGCCCTGTTGGTAATTTTTTTCATTCTTTTTCAGAACAAGAGCAAGACAACAAAACACAATTTTGCTATTCCATTTTTGGGGGCTATTTAATTTCCTTTCTTCTGCTAACCCTCTTCATTCACCTTCACCTATCTCTTTTGTGACTAGGTGTCACACAACGCCTCACCCCTCTTTATTGCTGTATCTTATCCACAAAAAATTATTCTGTTCCACGACATATGGTTCTATACATGCTAACTTACAGGCAGCATCCACTACCTGTTAAGTACACTAATATAATGCAATATCAAACAATCTAACTATCAGTGAGCAATGGACAATAAACACACTCGAGGCAGGAAAGAATATTTTGCAAATCCACCAAAATGCGAGCAACAGCGATGAAATGCTGCAAGAGAACAAGGAACTTTGGGGAAAAAATCAAGAACCGACCAAACAAATATCTACTTTCCATTGAGGCATGATGGATACTTCACTAAGACTAAATTTATAGTTTGTAGTTCGCTCAAGTATATACCGAAGGGCCTAGCTCACAAGTTGATCTTGTGACCATAATTTTCAGTGGAATGAAGCACTGCTCATAAAGCCCATATCCAGATTTTACTTGTTCATAACCATAACCTGCACAATTAAAAACATTTTGTGATCTTACCGTGAAATAGCATGCACAACTTGGGCCTTTCAATTCAAGCTAGGGTTGTAAAGCAGCGACAGCTACTGTAGTGACCTGGTTAAACATAGATATCAAAGCTAGACTTCCTTCAACTGACCGTAAACTAAACATGAGCAACATCTTTGGTCAAAAGCACGATGAAATAACTGTAGCTTACTTGATTTAAAAACTCCCGCGTCTTCCCCAAATTGAATATTTGAACACATTCGGACTAACCTCCTCAGGAGTAGGCCTACACGAGTGGTTGCGAGTACAGTCTCGTTTGACAGCGGTTTCTGACAATGGAAAGGGACGTACTAGAAATCTGACCAATCCTCGTTTAGCTTAAAATTTCCCAATCTAAATCCAACATGGCGGACGAATTTCTACTTATGGGGTAGTTTGTTCCCCTAATCCTGAAGCGTTGAAAGGCTGTTTCTTTCAAAGCTACTTTCCTTGACAGAAGGGGTTCAAGAAGGCAAGCTATTTCTTTGTCCTTAGGCCGTCAGAGTAGTGGAGGAGCGTTTACTACTCATGAAAATCGCCGAATACAGCAAGAGACAAAGTGGACTAAGATCAGAGATCGCCTTGGTTATGTTGCCATTGAGAAATCTTCCCTTCCAACTGGGGCAGTTTGTATTTGGTGCCTGAAAACTTCAACTGCAATAAGATGCCGTTACTGTGGGCCTCAAACGTTTTTGTGTCGCGAATGCGCTAGGACACTTCATTCCAGTATCACCACATACCATGTTTTAGAGTTGTAGAAGGTACAGCAATGACCTGATCATCTCTTTATTTAAAAAAAATAACTCACTTTACTTAAATGTACATTTATACGTACATGTAGTTGTTGCAAACTATTAGCTTTAATATATAAGCTTACACCGTGTGTAAAACATCTGTGTAGTAAAATACGTTTTATCCAAGAACAATCACACAGAAATTAATCTTAAGCCCACCTAGTTCAGAAGTAACCTTATCTGCCAACACTATTAATTCAAACTTCAGTCTGCTATCTGCTAATGACTGGCAGCGATGTAGCAGGATACATCCTGCTACATCGTGATAGTTTACGTGTAAGCTGGTTTAAGGCCGTTGACCATACATGTTAGCCAATGTTATAAAACTAACAAATTGTACTAGTGTACTAATTATAGCTAGAAACAACCAGAAACAACAGATCAGTTATAATTGCTAGCACTATATTTTATACATTGCCACTAAAACTTTTGAATGTTTCATCATAATCTATTTACCCTTGTTTAATCATATGTATTTTTATTTAGCCTAGTATATTACTTACTTCCAATATAGCTGTATGCACTTAGGAGCCTGCCTGATTTCTTGCTAGGTTAGTTAGGTACCCCAAATTACAGTGCAGCTCAGATATATGCAAACTACGCATACGCATTTTATAAGACCATATTTTGCATATACGCGTACATCAATACGCGCACATATGTGCGTGTATATGCCCACATATACAGGTATATACGTGCATATATGTCTCTTTGTTATGCATTCCCATAGATTTCTTTATGTGAAGCATTGTTAGTCAAACAAAGGACATTATATTTCTGGGAATGAAAATGCTTCAAAGCGAAATTTGCATATTGTTAAAACATCGTGCCAATCAATGAAAGCTATTATATTTTGAGTTTTCAATCACTTCGCAAATTCGCTGACAAACTACCGTTTATTAACACTTGCTTGATCTTTAGCAACCAAAAATGGGAAGAAAAGTGAAGCAGTCTCTTGAACTCCCTATTTTAACACGTGAACTCTATGTTTTTACAAGTAAAGATCTATGTTTCAGCACGTGTCGGCAAGTTGTTTGCAAATGTTTCTTTGTCTGAATTAAGCGTTCTGAAGATCCTAGTCAAAAAAATAAAATCTCTGGTTATATTTCACACAGATCATTTATTCAAATGGTAAAATACTCTTTCCTTGACGAAAAAATTGTTTATCCAAGTTTCTATGGTGCGCTGCTCATGTTTAGTTATTTTTTCTGCAAGAAAAAGTTCTGTGTTTCGACATGCGTTGGCAAGTCATTTGCAAAATGTTTATTGTCTGAACCGTTCTGAGGATCCTTTTTGAAAAAATGATATCTCTGGTTCATTTAAACTGTGAAATAATCCTTCTTTAGCCAAAGAATTGTTTACCAAAGTTGCTATGGCGTGCTGCTCACATCTAGTTATTTTTTTTCTTCAGGGAAAAGTTCTGTGTTTCAGCATGCGTCGGCAAGTCGCTTGCGAGATGTTTACTGTTTGAAGGCTACTTTGAAGTATTCCGAAGACCTTGTGGAAAAATGATATCTCCCATTATACATGTACATGTATCTGACACAAACCGTTCATTCAAATGGTAAAATACTCGAAGTTTCTATGGTGCGCTGCTCACATTTTGTTATTTTTAATTTTCTTCAAGGAAAAGTTGGGTGTTTCAGCACACGTCTCCAAGTTGCTTGCTTGGACCCGTGTTCACTTTGCATCAAAAAAATGTTATCTTTCGGTTGTGTTTGCTCCATGAAGATGAAATTGCTGAAGCGTGTATCCCCGGTTCTATTTGACAAAAAACAGTAAACTTATGATTTAACGGCAAAATACTCTCTCTTTTAATTAATATTCAGTCAGTTAATTTTGTGTCAAGTGCCCAATTGCAAAATGTTAGTTTGAGCTTACATTTTGCTAATAAGTCGTCTGAAGGCATATGTGCATATACTGTATACATGTGTTCAAAATAAAGAGAACTCTTTCTTGCTCTGGGGCAAGCTGTCAAGCCATTGAAAACAACAATGACCTGTTAAGAAAAGAAAAAAACAATAGGTTAGCTCATACATACATGTACTAATCAGGCATATGCGTATATACTGTATAATTATGTGTATATGCATACACGTATGTGCGTATATATGTATGTATATGCACATACGCGTATTGGGCTGACGCGAATTACGCGTATTTTTTGGTTCAGATATATCTGAGCTGCACTGTAGTAGTCCTGCAGCCAGTTAGAATGTGATTGTTATTATTATGATTTGCACAGGATGGAATGTTTGTTCCTCTTTTTCTAAATCATTTCATTTTGAAAAAATTTAATCACCACTGCTTGTCTGTGGAGATTCAGAGTATCACCTGTATAGATGAATACGGTAAGATATTTTTTGGTATAAATTTGTATATATAATTACAAGTTTTGTTATTAGTATGTTAAAGTTGCATAACTGCAACATGGATAATTATTTACCAGTTTATCAATTACACGGTTTTGCATATAGGTAACCATCATTCCAAGAGAATTGCATTCTCAGTTTCAGGTGTAGTGCATCAAGTATTTTGTACTTGTAATTGATTGTTTCTTTTTGAAATGTGCATTCCAGGGTTTTTTCAAGAATAGCAGTTATTCCTATCAGTAAAGTTGGTGGGAAACAAAGGTTGGAACACTGCCTTAGTTTAAAAGCTGAATTACAGCCAGTCCTTGAAAGGACATTTCTCAGTGTAGGGACACTGATAGAGCTGGGATCCTCCTTTGCAACAATGAGAGAAGATGACCTTTTTAAAGAGATGTATGTAACATCATGGGAGAAACAAGACTGGATATGAGGAGCCAAATGAATTATGCTCTTGTTTTGTTTGCAACTGGAAAGGTAAGTATATAGGCAGATAATGCAACAAAATTCTGACAATCTTGATTTTGTTTTCGGTTCTCTGAAAATACTATAGAGAATCAGTAAGAGAAATTTCCTTTTTTTTTTCAGAGTTTGATCTGTACTCCAATTTTCAATTTAGTTGAACCTAAGGAGTAGAGTTTATTGTCTGTGTTATCAAAATGTCAGTAATATTATAGAAGTGGAAGTTATTTGAATTCTGGTTTCCATGCCAGGGCAAAGTATGTGAATCCATACCATACTTTTAAAAATATGTGATATTTATGAATGTGGGTCTTATAAAAGTTGTGAAATTTAACAAATTGACACTGGTTTTTTAAGTATCTGTCCTCTTATTAATGGTAAATTGCATCATAAAGTTCATTGTCAAAGTAGTCTGCAGATCCACTTGCCTTCATCCATACAACTTTGACAATGTAATATTAATTTTATGACCAAATTTATCATCAATAAGAACACAGATGCATAAGAATCTGCTTGCTGTGTTTTTTATTTTCATTACAGTGAAACCTGTATTGGGCGGACACCCTTCTAGTGATTGCTAGGCAGACACCCTTACTAGTGTCTGCTTAACACAGGCTGTCAGCTCAAAACAGGTTCTAGTATGTTGTGCAATTATAGTCAATTATTAACCGTTTTGTAACACAGCTTAGCATGTAACATCAAAGAATAGCTAAGACTGCTCATAGCACAATGTCCAGTTGATCACTGCATCAATCTGGAATAATCACTCAGCTTAAAAACGATATTGCTGAACAATGTACAGGAGTCTCAGCTGAACCTTTAGAAGTAAAATGAGCCCTTTAAGTGTCCGCTTACTGCAGGTTTTGTGCAACAAAATGTCTTAATATTGGTGTCTGCATCTGTTTAATTAAGAGGTGTCTGCTGAATGCCGGTTGATTTTTAATTACTGTAAATGTGGGAAAAAAATTTTGGGACTTATTAAAGCTGGTGTCCACTTAAAAGAGGGTGTCTGCTTAATATGGGGTCTGCCTAATACAGGTTTCACTGTTAACAAAATCCAAAATTGTCAAATGGAGGCTTCACTAGAGGAAAACACCGGTTAAAAGCTAAATTGAATTAAGCCAAAATGATCCATAGAATCACGGCCTTTATTCCACTGGGAAATTCCTGAAAACATACTGAATTATTCCCAAGTTTAGTTTATTTTCATCAAATACTCGAACACAGCAAAAAAAGGGTTCTACTGTATTGTGGTAAATTTTCATGCCAAACTACAATAATTTACCCAATCTTTTTCACTTCACAGTTGAATTCATTATATTCACAAGCTGATCTTCAGGCTAGCTATCTGTTAATCCTGTTTAGATGCAATTTTTGGCTATATTGAGAAAGCAAAATCATATGCTAAATGTCGCTGAAACTGTTCACGATGATGTCAGCTGTGAGTCTGTACTCCTACTGATGATAAAAATACATGTAAGCCAGTGATCGTGCAAGAAAGTAGGCAGTCATTGTGAACAATTAAATGTACTTGTAAAATTGAGTCTCTCTATAACCACTGACAACAGATGAAGATGGGCTACAAACACAAGACTATATATTTTTGATTGTGACTTGATCTTTGTACAGACAGTTTTGTTGAGCAGACATACATTGCTATGGAGATTAAGAATGAGATCAATGGTAGTAATATAGAATGGAATTTATGAAACCTGGGTTTCAAAACTCCCTAGACTGTTAGCTGGGAAACAGTTATATGTTACGGATGTGGTCATGGTATTTAAGAATTGAGTCATAGAGGGTTATTCATTAACAGTAAGAAAATTAAAAAATCTTACAACATGTACTTTTGGCAAATTATTTGTAATAGCTTTACCTTAGACTGACATCAATAAAATACCGCAAGAGAGCTTAATTTTAAAATTTGTTTCCTTGTACATACTAGGGAAACTCCAATTGAAAGAAGCCTATCTTAATATAGTAGAGAGCCTCTTCTCTGAGATAGTAGTGCCCAGGCACATGCAGCTTCTGGATCAAGATGAAGGGAGGGCAGACAGTGCTGTTGATTATAATGAGGAGGAAGTGGCAGAGATGATGGCAGTGGTCAACAGGATTGTTCAAAGCTGTTCCGTTGTTCCTGAAAAGGTCTTGCTTAATTTGGTTTTGGTTTATTATATACTTTTGGATAACATGTCAAATGCAATAACTTATAATTTGCTTGAGTGAAAAATAATGTACAAATGACACAATCCTGAGTTACATGTAAGTCAGGCTGCAGGAATTAATCACACATACATGTAAGACACATTGCTCATTATAGCTTAGTACTGTTTAACCAATCTCATTTTGGCTATGTAATTGTATTTTTTTTTTTTCAGACAAAGCATTTCTTTATCCCAAAAACATCTTTAACCAAATGGAAGTGTGGCGATGTCTTAGGATTTAGAGTACTTGTAGATGAAGCACTTGTAGATGAAGCACTTGTTTTCACTGGGAAGAGGATGTGTGGGATGAATGACTTTGCCAGGAAGAGGACAGTTGTCAGGATGCTTGCATGTTCAAAGGCGCCTTTTTTCAACCGAGATACTAATCAACAATGATGAAGGTATATACGTATAGAGAAGACTTGTGACATTCTTTTAACAGTATTTTGATGGTGATAGTAAACAACACACCAAAGGTGTCCAGGGCTAGGAACTGAGGATATATGATGTAACAGGTCAATGAGTGACTGCCACTGTGACTAGCATTTACTGTTCCCCTGGTTCCATTTGACTGTTATTAGTTATGCAGCCAAGACAGTGATGTGTTGGACAACTATAATGATAATCTCATGACAATCTGCATGCGTGCATTCACTTTGTCTATAGCTGTCAGAGCTAACTAAATATGATCATGTTGAATTCCAACTTGAAAATTTAGAAATTCACCATTGATAGTGATTCCGTTTTCCTCAAACAGTATGCAGAATTTTATTATTCCAAGTTGTTGTTTTGTACAATGTAGATTGATTTAAGAAATGTACCAAGATTGATAACTCAGATGCAGAGCCCTTATACAGCTTATTGAATCTTTTGTTTGGTGGCATTTGTGTTTCTGTCATGGTGGTGGTTGCATTAGCCCCCCTGAGTAATAAGTTTGAACTGTTGTTAAAGTTACTAGATAACATTATCTGTCAAAAATATATTTTCTTTGATGTTTTTGTATTATCATTGTTTTTACCTCCTTGTCATGTTTAAAGCCTTTTTTGAGATAACAATAACAGACACCATGAAATAATTTTTTGGCTTTTTTGAAATGTGGTCTATATACCAACTTGGGAATAAAGTCAATGTACAGAACTCACTTTTTCTGTTTTGTTTTCAAACATTCGTTCAGCATATGAAGAAACCAGAGAATCAAGTTTTTGGGGATGTCCTCAAAGAGGTAAAATAATTAAAATTGATCAAGTTATAACTTACTAACAGTTAGTAATAATCTTAACAACAAAAGAATGTAGTTCCCATTAACAGCTGTGCTGTCTGTCTTTATAAAGTACTACCAATTAAAAATTAATTTTTAATCCTTCTCTTTTGCCATATTGTGAGACATTACAGCTGATCTCAAAAAAAAAATCCAGGACTCAGAATTATAAATGATAAATTTAAAGTCTTGTGCTACACAGTTCCATCACCTATGTAAAGTGCTAGCAATATTGACAAAGATGCTCGTGGCCCATGTTAAATTATCACTTCTTGTAGAATCCATAAATAAATAAAGAAAAAAATGCTGTAACACTGTATGTTGTTTTAAAGAGGAAGAAGCAGCCAGTGGAACTTCAGTTCCTGTGGATACCATTTTAAATGACAAGGTAATATTTAGCTTCTCACTTTAACCCATTGACTCCTAATTTTTATATTCTAGAACAGGGAAGTGGATGGTTTATTCACTGTTGAAATGACGTAACTACACAATGTTTCATTTATGCACACAACCTTAACTTGTTAAAGATGTATGATTTTAACAATTTTTCTGGGGGCCCACATGGGCATTTGTAGGTATTTTGAACTTTTCTTAAATTCACAAAACTAAAAATGCAGCAGGACTTGTAAACATAATTTTTGAAAATAGTTTTCCAAGGGGTCTTTCAGGTAAAATAAAATAAATTATAAAATTTCACTCCTGCATGTTGCATGATTCTTCATATTTACAGGCAAGAGCACAAAAGTAATTATATTGAGTATTAATGAATTTTTTATAATCAATTTCTGTAATATGTTAATAAAGTAAGTTCTAGATTATTGTTTTTATAGGTATCAACCCCTTTGGAGACTGTTGTTGATGATGACGAAATTTTACTTCAGAATGTTCGCCAAATACTGAAAATACCTTTTTGGAACAATATTATGCCCTTTTATCGTGACAAAGTTAGAGCAAATTATGTCCTAAAAAGGACTTGACTGTCTATCAAAATTAATGCTATAAATAACAGTTCTCTTTGTAATACGCTTTGTATGTTCAAACCATGACAAATGGTTATAATTGACTGTGGCCTTTTCATCTTTGATACCTGCAGAAATGGAATCTCATAGGTCTAAAGGGCCAGAAACTGGAAAGGAAGAAGGTGATGAATTATAAATTTTATTTGGCAGTATAAATGCACTTTAGAAATGCAATAGTTGCGCTACTTTCTGATGGCAATGATATATCTCTAAGTTATAATAATTAAAATTAAAACATTTATTTCATGATATTTTTATTGAAATGAGAGGTACTGAAAGACACTATACAGAATTCTATACAAATGTCCAACTAGTGGCTCAAACAACTAAGTATTCTGTCTCAATTTTGTTGATTTCTATATATTTAGTACCAGCAGTAATGCCAGAATGGACCAGGATGATGTGGACAAATTGGTAAATCTGTTTATTGGGATTAGCTGTGTATTAAAGCACTACAGTACTGACGTTTTTTCAGTTACCACAATGTTTTACACAAAAGGTTTAAGTAAATGCTCAGACAGGCATGTTGGAAAGTAATTCCTTGCAGAAGTTTGTAATCAAATGATGTAATTTGGCAATAAGGTGGATGAAAAGGAATGAAAACTTCTCTTCTAAAAAATGGAAAAACAATACAACGCTTTGTTAGATGGCTTGTGTTTGTAGCCTTTAGAATGCGAGCTCTGATTAGCTTATTATACGGCATTATTCTCCCGTAATGCCCACGGGTCGATTACGGGCCTGCTAAACTAAAGCAAAAAGCCATATAATAAACAACTTATTAACCTCGAACATTCAGTCCATAAGGAAAAATCTCAAGCCACGGCCTTGCCGTATTGACTTTGCTATTAGGGAGTTTAAGAAGCCACGACGACGACGCCGAGGAAAACGTCGATTAAAAAATGAATTTATATGTTACCTACGAATCTCGTGATACTCTTAAGTCATTTACTTTGTTTATGACTGTCAAAAGTATCACGAAACTGAATCTGGGACACAGAGATAAATTTGAAATAGAAATTTCAAACCTTAGCTGTTGTGGTTTACGTTGTTCAGACAACGCGGAATTTGGCCATTTCACGTTCTTGTTTTGCAGGGGACGGCAAAGAAATGTACCAAGAATCATAACGCGCGTGCACAGTCATTGTTCTGCTCATTAAACCTTTTGTTTAGCGACGTTGCCGTTGCCGTCGTGGCTTTCTTAAACTCTCTATTGCTCGGTTAATGCGGCATGGTCCCGGTTTGAGATTTTCCCGTAAAGACCTCACTCTCGGTTAATTAGTGGTAAATATTACCATCCGAATGCGAAATTCATCAAATGTGACTGACTGATCACATGTGATGAGTTTTTAGAATCATTTAATACAAGTGAAAACTTAAGTATGAACTCTGCCTAGTAAAATATCAGTTGTTTTAGTTTCACAGTACTTGTTCATGATTCTTATATCAACATCTGATCAACAGGCTTTGGATGAAGAGTTCACAAAGGCTGCCCTGGTTAGAAAAGGTAAATGTCATAATATTTATTTATTTCTTAATGTATTAATTTAGTCAGTAAGTCAGTCAGTCAGTCAGTCAGTAAATCAGTCAGTCAGTCTTTCAGTTACTGATTTATTAAGGTTAGGCTGCGTTAAAAGGCAACAAAATAAGCAATATATTGCAAAATTACTATTTATGTTGTGGTGCACATAAAGTAAAAACACCAAAAGCAGCCTCCATGAAGCATTTTCATTGGTTATTTTTAAGGTGGCTCCCTAGGGTAATTACGAACAGCCTCCCTATAGAGCGCGAGTTAGAAAAGGAAACTTAGTTAATTTCTCTTAAAGTTTTACCCGAAGAGATTTACCAGTATGGGTACTGTTAAAATAAGGCTTATGTTTTGGTTGTCAACTTTTGGATTAACGCCGTTACCATGACAACATCTAATCTAATGACAGGCAGATGTATTCCTCATTTTGACCTAAACTCCTTAATATTTATACTTTCCTTTGGTGAAATTGTTTCATACTTCTCCACATCATGGAAACGATACTGCCTGACACTTTGAATTGGTAAAAAGTCAAGGTTGTTCAGACGGTTTTTCCAATAATCTGTAATTTGTCATTATTCTAAATCTATTAGATTAGCTCTGAGAGATTTTCACAAAAATAGGGTATTTTATTGGAATTGTTTGTGGTTAGAACTGAGCCAAATTAAAGAAAAATTCACCCAACGGAACGCGAGAAAATTAGCATTTATTTGGTCACGCTGACGTCAAAAAAATCAGGAAAACACGCGTGGTGTCACGCGTGGTTATTTATTTAAGTGCGCGCTCATGAATGAATGAAGGATGGACTTGATTGAGATTGTGCTGTACGGCATGCGCAACGGCGTGTGCGGCCTCTACGAGTCTTAACAAAAATGGCTTCGTTCACCAAAACCAGGGAATTTATTCTATTCTACCACATAGGCTTGATTAATGACGAGGATTTCTTTCTCCTGCATCCATTTTACATCTGCGAGACCTATGTAGATTTGCCTCTCAGGCTTAATTTCAACCACAAAACAAAATAATACTGATAAAAAGCTCGATTACAGCAGGATCAGGGTGTTTGTACAACGTGATCAGCAAGAAAAAAAGTTTGATCCTAATAAAATACATTTTGAACAGCAAAAAACAGTTATAGCTCAGCTCAGTACATACGGAGCTCGTCATCTGCGACTGTTCGGCCCGGTACAAATACGACTGTCGCTCACGGTAGATGGTTAAATCGTTTAAATTTTCTGCAGAAATGACAAAGAAACATTTATTTTGGACGGAATTTTATGATTTCATACTTTATCTTCGAACTAGGCTGTTTAAACAGTGAAAAAAGCGTTAAAATGAGGAGTAAACAGCTGGCTTACACGAGGGAAAAGCAAGGCCGGAAAGTCGTACTGGAACGCGCGTCATGACGTCAATGGAATTGATCTTTACTATTTGCCGCCTTTCTTGTCCCTAATTTATAATTGCTCATCAGGCATTTTGGATGATGGTATCAAAGAAGTAAATTATTCAAAGTGAAAGCATGATGTTCGGACTCCAAAAGGTAGTCGTTGGTCACATGATTTAAAGGAAAATGCATATTTCATTACGCACATCAGTACTGCTATCATAATTAGAATCTACCCTGGTACACATGTTATACGACCCCAGTTTTGTTTCTCCTCTGTGGTCGTTGTAAAGGGGTTACATTTTATGGTTTTTAATAACAGTAACAGTAATAGTGATTTAAATTGACTCAGTTCTTTGTTGTTTTAGGTGCTGACAAGCAGTTAGTAGATGGCCTACACCAAGGTCTTACAACAGGTATTTTTACATCAAAGTAAATGTGGAAAAATGAACTGAACAAAATGGCACCAATAGAAAATGAATGGTACTGCAGGGCAGGAAAACAATGAAATCCTGTTGCTCAGTGGGCCAGTACATTTCAGTTTTCAGTTGCCCCCACTAAAATATTAATTGCCCAATAAGTCTGCTTTGTTCATTCCTTATCAACTAAAGGCCGCCGCACACTAGCCGATTTTTTGTCGGCCGACAAAAAATCGGCTAGTGTGCAGCGCCCTTAACAAGACTGCTGAGGCTAATTTCACTTGCCCACCGGACTATCAATCTTCCATTTTCACTAGCCCAAGAGCAAAATTTACTTGCCCTGGGCAATCGCAAGTGGTGTTTTTTTTCCTGCCTTGTACTGAAGCTATCAGCAAGGCTACCTAAAGCAGCTTTCTCCAAAGATAAACGCACTTGGGATTGTTTTAAAAGTATAACGTTTCCAGCAATTTGCAAACTCAACCCAGGAAACACCAAACATAAACTCTTTGATAGGCTGCGCTCCCTCTCCTCTTCCAATGCTGTAGCAACACAAAGCAATTCCATGTGGGTAATTTTGCAGTAAGCTCAACATTTAAAGGGGTGGAGCAGAGCAAAACTAATTACTTTTTAAATACATAAATTGTCTCTAGATGTAGAAAGGAGTGGAACTAGTATGGGCACAATGAAGCATTTTGAATTCCAGTATACAGAGATCAACTCAACAGGCCGTTAATTACACGTTAAGACAGGAATAGAACTTAAGTGGACGGTTTGGAGGGCACTGAAATAGAGCTTTGCAAATATTTCAAAATGAAGCCCTCGACCCATTTCTGACCTGCATGGAATTTGGCCACTTCGAAGAAAATGACCAATCGGAACCAGGGAAGGTGATCTTTTTCGTATACAGACCAGTGTCGTTTAGGAGTCCAGAAAATTTGAAACCAATTGAGAACGAACACAGTTGAATTTGTGAAGCACCGAAACCTCTATGCTGCCTACTCTACGGATCCCATATTTCCTGGCCAACTATGATTCATAATTACATATTATACACAGTATTTTAACTTGAAAGAGCCAAAGAAAAGACACAACCTTTAACGTTCTTGATCCATTTACGAGGATGGTTCCCCTTATTCTCAATAAGCGTCTTCATTGGATACTTTTCTTCAAAGTTGCTAGGATCAAGTAGTCAATAGACACAACAAATAAGAACAAAGGCACTCACCTTTTATAATTTATTATCTTCTAGGCAAGAGGAACCGTAAAGGAAAAAGTTGGAAGAAAAACCTGGAAGAGGATTAATCTTTTTCTCTGACAATTCAGTTCTGGGAACTGTAAATCATTCATCCAACTGACTTTGTCTCGTAATTGTACTAACGAAAGGCCTTGCGGAGGATGCAATTAAGGTGGCTACGACTGCATGGTCAAACAAGATTGATAATCATATCTTCCTTCGAATAGCTAAATGATGTCCAAATGCTCTTTTCATCAATTTTAACCATCGTTCCCGTTCCCGTTCCTGACAAATGTAGATCGATTTTTACTTTTTTCAGGTTTTGTTTAACATGAAATTGGATTTTTTTACAGTACTGAGAAAAGCGTTAAGTCAGTGATTTGTATTAAAACACTAATATTACTGGTTTACTTAAAATCGAATATAAATAGGGCTTATTTTACAACTCCTGGCAAATGTTTTTCAAGAACAGTGCCAATGAGGGATATTGGCTGTTATCGCATTATTCAGCTTGTACTCAATAGTGTTTGTAAGTAAGAGCATTGCACATTCTGAAGAATTTCACACTACCACGGTCTCTGTAAATTTCTCTATTTTGTTATAATAAAGCTTCCCACAATGCCACCTTATTTTAGTGTTGTATTTCCCCAAACTCTTTTCACATAATCAGTATTTAAGGTGGCTCCCTATAGTTTTACGATCGCACGCGCACTGAGGACGAAAAGTCGAGTAATCCGCGCGCGCTGAAAGGAGAACGTCAGTGTTTTTGGATATTTTATGAAGTCAACATGAGCACAAAAAGCAAAACTGACAGTGAATATTTTCTTTTGGTATCAAACATGTGGGACGGCATGGCAATCATTTACTCTTCAGCTGTAAAGCATGTCTTGTCCCCCTCTCCGCCGAAAAGTAGTGCTTTTCCATAGTGAGCCACCCTCCTCCATGTGGACTCGAAATCTCCTATTACAGAATTTTTTTGTTAGAACTTTCAAATTTTAGCTTCAAATTTCGTACTTGAAACCACCAGGGATTGGTGCACCTCCGGTTGGTGTCCAGTGTAATTAACACATGCGGACTTACAGTTAACTGCAAATAGCCTGTTCCAGGCGTTTGGTTAGTGAGGAACGGCGGAATGAAAACATGAGAAATATTCGTTGGTGTTTTATTAATCGACCATCGAGCGGGGGAGCCGCGAATTAATCTAGAACCCAGATCTTCCAAGACCAAGCAGAAGGGAGATTTCACTTCTCAGGGTCAAACAGAGTGAAATCTGGGTATGAGATTAGCCGCGAGCCACTCGAGTTTAATTCTATCATGAAATCTGATTGGCCAACAGAAAACAAAAGTTGCTATGTCACAGAACCGTTTTCTGGCTCGAGTTCGCTGACGTTATTTTTCGGTGTAGACAAGCGACAGGCGGAAATACGTCTGCATTCGCAGGCTGTAGAGCACTTTAAAATAATAAACACTGTAGGCTTCCCAAATACCGGAAGGGGGTGCAGTATTCCTTGGAATCATTGGCAGGCGCGTGCCGTCCAGTTCTCTAAATCCTGACCCCATTTCAGACCAATAAATGTCACTTTTCATACCCTTTTCTAGGCTTGACCTCTAAAATGCTGTTTTCAAATATGCATGACCGTTCAGTGTATTCTGCGAGGCAAATCGCGCTTTATCGTGGTATTAAAATTGATTCCTCTCGTTTTTGTTTGAAGATGATAAACTCGACAAAAAGAGACATAAATTTCAAGTAATGTCTATATTATGGTTTATTTAAAATTAAGCCATACTTTCGCGGACCAAACCGGCGAAATCATTCTACCCATTTTCAAACCAAAACGGTTCACAAGCCATAGCCTTCAAAAAGGCGGCACATACCTTACATAGGGTAGAAACCCCTCTCCCCACGCCCTGAATTAGCTTCCTCTCAGTAACAACAGCTCGAAAGTAAGGAACGCATCTTTAGTAATCAACGAATTAACAGTACGCAAAAACATCTCGATCGAGATAGCGAAAAGTCTCAAGTATGTACAGTGAAACCTGTATTAAGCGGACCGCATATTAAGCGGACACACTCTATTAAATGGACACCTACTCAAGTCCCACCTTTTTTTCTTACATTTACTCCAAAATAAACGTGCATTCAGCGGACACCTCAGTTAAGCGGACACGGACACCAATATTAACCCATTTTGTTGCACAAAACCTGTAATAAGCAGACACTTCAAGGGCTTTTTAATTCTGAAAGCCCAGCTCAGACTCCGTCAACATTGTTCACCGATGTCATATTAAAGCTAAGCAGATTATTCCAGATTGATGCATTGAATGACTGGACATTGTGCTACCGGCAGTCCTTGATCATACAATATGTTACAATATGTTACAAACGGGTTAATATTATTGCACAATATATTTGAACCTGCTTAGAGCGAACAACCCATATCAAGAGGACATTAGCGAGGGTCCAAAGGGTGTCCGCTTAATACAAGTTTCACCTGTATTAACGTACACCAAGCAAGTAAAGACCAGCAAGCAAGTTAAGTACACCAAGCAAGTAAAGTACACCGAGCAAGTACGGTAAGCCAAGCAAGGAAAGTACATCAAGCAAGTAAAGTACACCAAGCAAGTAAAGTACACCAAGCAATTGAAGTAAATCAAGCAAGTAAAGTACATCAAGCAAGTAAAGTAAATCAAGCAAGTAGAGTAAATCAAGCAAGTGAAGTACATCAAGCAAGTAAAGTACCTCAAGGAAGTAAAGTACATCAAGGAAGTAAAGTACACCAAGCAATTAAAGTAAATCAAGCAAGTAAAGTACATCAAGCAAGTAAAGTACATCAAGCAAGTAAAGTACACCAAGCAAGTAAAGTACATCAAGCAGGTAAAGTACACCAAGCAATTAATGTACATCAAGCAAGTAAAGTACACCAAGCAAATAAACTACATTAAGGAATTAAGGTACATCAAGCAAGTAAAGTACACCAAGCAATTAAAGTACATCAAGCAATTAAAGTACACAAAGCAAGTAAAGTACACCAAGCAATTAAAGTACACAAAGTAATTAAAGTACACCAGGCACGTAAAGTACACCAAGCAAGTAAAGTACATCAAGCGAGTAGTGTACACCAAGCAAGTAAAGTACACCAAGCAATTAAAGTAAATCAAGCAAGTAAAGCACATCAAGCAAGTAAAGTACATCAAGCAAGTAAAGTACATCAAGCAAGTAAAGTACATCAAGCAAGTAAAGTACATCAAGCAAGTAAAGTACATCAAGCAAGTAAAGTACATCAAGCAAGTAAAGTACACCAAGCAAGTAAAGTACATCAAGCAGGTAAAGTACACCAAGCAATAAAAGTACATCAAGCAAGTAAAGTACACCAAGCAAGTAAAGTACATTAAGGAATTAAGGTACATCAAGCAAGTAAAGTACACCAAGCAATTAAAGTACATCAAGCAATTAAAGTACACAAAGCAAGTAAAGTACATCAAGCAAGTAAAGAACACCAGGCAATTAAAGTACATCAAGCAAGTAAAGTACACCAAGCATGTAAAGTACACCAAGCATTTAAACTTAAGTTCCAGAGAATCGACCCAACGTTGGGTCAAACTCACGCTGCGCGTGAGCCGGTCTAGGCTACTTTTTCAGTCATAAAATGAAGTGGGGCTCTATTTTGGCCTAGAAGCTCGAAACTGAGCGTGCGATCCCTTTGCGTCTGTCAATTTTACCGAAAACCAAGCCCATTACGAGTTAGGTAAGAGTCCCTGGGACTGGAAAATTTCCCTCAAGTTGCTGAAAATCGACCGCTGAGACCGCCTTACGCGCATCGTGATTTTGTCCAACTTTGGCCCGATCTGCCGGAACTTCGGGGATATTTTCCAGTCCCAGGGACTCTAAACTAACTCGTGATGGCCTTGGTTTACAGTGAAAGGCAGAAAGGAAAAATATTTAAAGGCTCAGTTTCGAGCTTCTACGCCGAAATATAGCCCCACTTCATGTTAAGACTGATAGAGTAGCCGAGACCGCCTCACGCGCATCGTGATTTTGACCAACTTTGGCTTGATTTGCCTGTACTTGGGAGATATTTTCCAGTCCCAGGGACTCTAAACTAACTCGTGATGGTCTTGGTTTTCAGTGAAATGGACAGAGAAAAAATATTTCAACGCTCCGTTTCGAGCTTCTAGAGCGAACTATAGCCCCTTTTTATTTTAACACTGATAGAGTAGCAAGACCGCCCTACGCGAATCTTGATTTTGAGCAAATTTGGCTCCATTTGCCGGAACTTGGGAGATATTTTCCAGTCCGAGGGACTCTAAACTAACTGGTGATGGCCTTGGTTTTCAGTGAAATGGACAGAGGAAAAATATTTGAACGCTCGGTTTTCAGCTTCTAAATCAATATAGCCCCACTTTATTTTAAGACTTATAGAGTAGTCGAGACCGCCTTGCGCGCATCGTGATTTTGACCAAATTTGGCTCGATTTGGCGGAACTTAAGGAATATTTTCCAGTCTCAGGGACTCTAACCTAAGTGGCGATGTCCTTGGTTTTCAGTGAAATGGACAGAGGAAAAATATTTGAACGCTTGGTTTCGAGCTTCTAGGCCGAAATATAGCGCCACTTCATTTTAAAACTGATAGAGTAGCCGAGATCGGCTTACGCGCATCGTAATTTTGACTAACTTTGGCTCGATTTGCGGGAACTTGGGGGATATTTCCAATCCCAGGAGCTCTAAACTAACTGGTGATGGCCTTGGTTTTCAGTGAAATGGAGACAGGAAAAATTATTGAACGCTCGGTTTTGAACTTCTAGGCCGAAATATAGCCCCACATCATTTTCAGAATGATAGAGTAGCCAAAACCACCTTCCGTGCATAGTGATTTTGATCAATTGTGGCTCGATTTCCCGGAACTTGGAGGATATTTTCCAGTCCCGGGAACTCTTAACTAACTCCTGATGGTCTTGGTCTGCAGAGAAATGGACACAGATAAAACGTTCGCACGATCGGTTTCGAGGTTTTCGGCCGAAATATAGCGCCACTTCATTTCAAGACTGATAGAGTAGCCGAGACCGCCTTCTACGCATCGTGATCTTGACCAAGTTTGCCTCGATTTGGCGGAACTTGGGGGATATTTTCCAGTCCCGCGGACCCTAAACTAACCCCTCATGGCCTTGGTTTGCAGAGAAATGGACACATGTAAAACTATCGCACGCTCGGTTTCGAGCTTTTAGGCCGAAATATAGCCCTACTTCATTTTAAGACTAAAAGAGTAGCCGAGACCCCCTAACGCGCATTAAGATTTTGACCAAGTTTGGCTCGATTTGCCGGAACTTGGGGCATATTTTTCACTCCCGGATTTTCTAAAGTAACTCCTGATGCCTTTGGTTTGCAGAGAAATAGACACATGTAAAACGATCGCTCGCTCGGTTTCGAACTTTTAGGCCGAAATATAGCCCCACTTCGTTTTAAGCCTGGAAGAGTAGACAAAACCGCCTTGCGCGCATCGTGATCTTGACCACTTTTGGCTTGCTTTCCCGGAACTTGTGGGATATTTTCCATTCCCGGAGACTCTAACCTAACTCCTGATGGGCTTGGTTTGCAGAGAAATGGACACAAGTAAAACGATCCCTTGCTTGACTACGAACTTTTAGGCCGAAATATAGCCCCACCTAATTTTAAGACCGAAAGAGTAGCCGAGACCGCCTTGCGCGGATCGTGACCTTGACCAAGTTTGGCTCGATTTCCTGGAACTTGGGGGATCTTTTCCAGTCCCGGAGACTCTAAACTAACTCCTGATGGCCTTGGTTTGCAGAGGGATGGACACAGGTAAAAAGATCACACGCTCGGTTTCGAGGTTTTAGGGCGAAATATAGCCCCACTTTATTTTAAGACTAAAAGAGTAGCCCAGACCAACTTTGGCTCGCTTTCCTTTCGATTTGCTAGATTTCGGCCTAAAAGCTCGAGACCGAGCAAAGATCGTTTTACCTGTGTCCATTTCTGTGCAAACCAAGGCAATCAAGAGTTAGTTTAGAGTCCCTGGGTTTGGAAAATATCCCCCAAGTTCCGGCCAATCGAGCCAAAGTTGGTCAAGATTACGATGCGCGCAAGGCGTTCTCCGCTACTCTTTCAGTCTTAAAATAAAGTGGGGCTATATTTGCGCCTAAAAGCTCGAAACCGAGCATGCGATCATTTTAGCTGTGTCTATTTCTCTGCAAACCAAGGCCATCAAGAGTTCGTTTGGAATCCCCGGGACTGGAAAATATTCCCCAAGTTTCGCCAAATTGAGCAAAAGCCGACACCGCCTTAAGCGCATCGTGATTTTGAAAATCTTTGGCTCGATTTGACGGAACTTGGGTGATATTTTCCAGTCTCAGGGACTCTAAACTAACTCGTGATGGCCTTGGTTTTTAGTGAAATGGACAGAGGAAAAATATTTGAACGCTCGGTTTGGAGCTTCTAGGCCAAAATATAGCCCCACTTCACTTTAAGAGTGAGAGAAGGTAGCCGAGACCGCCTTACGCGCAGGGCGATTTTTACCAACTTTCGGTCGATTTCCAGGAACTTGCGTTATATTTTCGAGTCCTGGGGAATCTAAACTAACTCGTGATGGCCTTGGTTTTCAGTGAAGTGGACAGAGGAAAAATAGTTGAACGCTCTGTTTGGCTCGGTTTCGGGCTTCTAGGCCGAAATATAGCTCCACTTCACTTTAAGAGTGAGAAAAGGTAGCCGAGACCGCCTAACGCGCACGGCGATTTTCACCAACTTTGGGCCGATTTTAAGGAATTAGCGAGATGTTTTCCGGTCCCAGGGATTCTAAAGTAACAGGTGATGGCCTCGGTTTTCAGTGAAATAAACAGAGGAAAAATATTTGAACGCTCGGTTTCGAGCTTCTAGGCCAAAATATAGCCCCACTTCACTTTAAGAGTGAGAGAAGGTAGGCGAGACCGCCTTACGCGCAGGGCGATTTTTACCAGCTTTGGTTCGATTTGCAAGAACTTGCGTTATATTTTCCAGTCCTGGGGAGTCTAAACTAACGCGTAATGGCCTTGGTTTTCAGTGAATTGGCCAGAGGAAAAATAGTTGAACGCTCGGTTTAGGGCTTTTAGGCCGAAATATAGCCCCAGTTCACTTTAAGAGTGAGAAAAGGTAGCCGAGACCGCCTTACGCCTAGGGCGATTTTAAGCAACTTTGGATCGATTTCCAGGAACTTGCGGGATATTTTCCTGTCCCGGGAGTTCTAAACTAACACGTGATGGGCTAGGTTTTCAGTAAAATGGACAGAGGTAAAATATTTGAACGCTCGGTTTAGGAGCTTCAACGCCGAAATATAGCCCGACTTTACTTTAAGGGTAAGAAAAATTTCCCCAGTGCTGGGGACTCTAAACTAACTCCTGATAGCCTTGGTTCTCAGTGAAATGGACAGAGGAAAAATATTTCAACGCGCGGTTTCGAGCTTCTAGGCCGAAATATAGTCCCACTTCACTTTAAAGAAAAGGTAGCCGAGACCGCCTTACGCCTAGGGCGATTTTAAGCAACTTTGGATCGATTTCCAGGAACTTGCGGGATATTTTCCTGTCCCGGGAGTTCTAAACTAACACGCGATGGGCTAGGTTTTCAGTAAAATGGACAGAGGTAAAATATTTGAACGCTCGGTTTAGGAGCTTCAACGCCGAAATATAGCCCGACTTTACTTTAAGGGTAAGAAAAATTTCCCCAGTGCTGGGGACTCTAAACTAACTCCTGATAGTTTAGTGTAGCTATACTTCGGCCTAGAAGATCGAAACCGAGCGCTCAAATATTGTTTCTCTGTCAATTTCTCTAATAACCAAGGCCATCAAGAGTTAGCTTAGAGACCCCGGGACTGGAAAATATTCCGTAACTTCCTGGAAATCGACCCAAAGTTGGTGAAAATCGCCCTGCTCGTAAGGCGATCTCGCCTACCTTTTCTCACTCTTAAAGTGAAGTGGGGCTATATTTCGGCCTAGAAGCTCGTAACCGAGCGTTCAAATATTTTTCCTCTGTCAATTTCACTGACAAGCAAGGCAATCACGAGCTAGTTTAGTTTCCCCGAGACTGGAAAATATCCCCGAAATTCTTGGAAATCGACCCAAAGTTGGTGAAAATCGCCCTGCACGTAAGGCGGTCTCGGCAGCCTTTTCTCACTCTTGATATGAAGTGGGGCTATATTTCGGCCTAGAAGCTTGAAACCGAGCGTTCAAATATTTTTCCTCTGTCTATTTTACTGAAACCAAGGCCATCATTGATTTTCACCAACTTTGTGTGGACTTCCAGGAACTTGCAGGATGTTTTCCAGTCCCGGGAACTCCAAGCTAACTCGTGACGGGCTTGGTTTTAAGTGAAAAACCAACTTTGAGTCGATTTCCAGGAACTTGCGTTATATTTTTCAGTCCTGGGGACTCTAAACTAACTCGTGATGTACTTTGTTTTCAGTGAAATGGACAGAGGAAGAATATTTGAACGCTCGGTTTCGAGCTTCTAGGCTGAAATATAGCCTCACTTCATTTTGAGACTGATAGAGTAGCAGAGACCGCCTAACGCCCTTGGTGATTTTGAGCAACTTTGGCCCGATTTTCCGGAACTTGGGGGATATTTTCAGTTCTACGGCTTCTAAATTAACTCTTGATGGCCTTGGTTTTCATTAAAATGCACACAGGTAATACGATCGCACGCTTGCTTTTGAGCTTTTAGGCCGAAAAATAGCCCCACTTCATTTTAAGACTGAAAGAGCAGCCAACAACGCCTTACGCGCATCGTCGTCTTGACCAACTTTGGCTGTATTTCCTGCAACTTGGGGGATATTTTTCAGTCGCAGGAACTCTAAACTAACTCCTGATGGTCTTGATTTGCAGAGAAATGGACACATGTAAAACGATCGCACACTCGGTTTCGAGCTTTTAGGCCAAAATATAGCCCCACTTCATTTTAAGAGTGTAAGAGTAGCCGAGACCGTCTTACGCGCATCGTGATCTTCACCAACTTTGGCTCCATTTCCCGGAACTTGAAGGATATTTTTCAGTCCCAGGGAGTGTAAACTAACTCCTGTTTCCCTTGGTTTGCAGAGAAATGGACACAGGTAAAGCGGTCGCACGCTTGGTTTCGAGCTTTGAGGTCGAAATATAGCCCCACTTCATTTTAAGACTAATAGAGTAGCCGAGACCGCCTTGTGCGCGTCGTGATCTTAACAATCTTTGGCTTGCTTTCCCGGAATTTATGGGATATGTTCCAGTCCCGGGTCCCTAAAGTAACTC